>NC_056002.1:132395176-132695176 GCF_018446385.1 Zingiber officinale | reverse complement strand
TCGACTCTGGCATCAATTATGGATAAGTTTTCTTGAACATAACGGCTATTCCACTCTATCAATCTTCAATCTTGCCTATTAAACCATATATATAAGACTTAAATATCTCCTAATGGTTTGATAATGAGCCAGACTTGACCTGCGTTCACCCCTTAGTAACAAGTGACATGGACCAAAATATTAAAACCATGGAAAGCATTATATATATCCAATTGCTTTGCATGGAGTCAGATACGACACAAACTTCCCTATTTCCTATAAATAAGGAGACAACTTGAGATTGGGAAACAAAAAGGTAGAAAATATATTATAGGAGAAGAATTATGAAATATTTTTCATCGACTATTTCTTTGTAGGGGAAAAAGAGGAGAACTTGAATTTTTAAAACTGTTTATTAGAAACATAACAATAGCATTAATCAAAAATAGATTTAAAAGGAAAAAACATTTTTCACTTTTAAAATTTAAACTTAAACTCCATTGCATGTGAAAGTGAGTTTTCCAATCAAATCGAAGGGAAACAATATTCCCTCCCTCCCTCTTTGTCACTAAAGGACACAAAGCAAAATGTTATTGAGGAAATATTTCTATCACTTTCTTTATTTCCTTTTCTTCCCTCGGAAGAACCACACTATTGACAATAAATTGTTTTCATTAATAGATTGTAATCCTCATAAACAAGTTGCCAAACCCCAATTAGAACAACAGTTGCATTCAACCATAGTAAAATTTTATGGATTGAAGCGAGGTGCTTATGTCCAAAAATGAGAAAATACATTTAAATCAGTATCCATTTCATGTGAAGAGTAAAGTTCTTAAGAAAAAAAAAACCTCACTAATTTTACCTTGTTTTCATTTTAAGAAAAAGACCATCCAAAGGAATACCCCTGTATTCAAAAGATGAAAGGCAACTGATAGTAACTGCGACAAAGTTTTGGTTACCTGATCAGCAACCACCTCAACAAGCTCCAGTTCGTGTACATGCCATTTTCTTGCACTGTCTGAAGGGAGCATTAGAACCATAATAGCATAACTCCTTGCAGAAAGCTCATGCCAATCATTAATTTGGAAATTTGACAGATGTAAAAGTGGTACTCGGACAGCAACAACTTCCGGTGGCACATATCTCCCGGTCAACAGCCTTATCCTTGCTAATGGGGATGTATGTGGAATTCTTATCGCCCGGTTGCTACTAAATACTTGATTGACAATGGGAAGGTTAATGGAAACAACAGACCCAAGTGGCATTTGGTGGTGCAAAGTGTGTGAAAGCTGAAGATTATGGCCACTCCTTGACGGCATCCACAGTGCACATTCTGCAAGATCCAAAGTCCTACCTAGTTCCACAAGTGTCGTCTTCAATATTGTATGCCTGTCAAGTGTGCTTCTTATTTCATGAGTAAGCATCCTAACATGTCTCCCTGTTTCTTCTTGTGTCCGTATGATGCCCATCTCTCTATCAAGTTCCTCAGCCTTATTCTTTAGAAACAACTCCCTTGTTTTCACACTTAACAAGTCCGGAATTATGTGAACGAGCATCAAAGCTGTTGCACATGATACAGCAGCCGTCGAGATTTTCGCAACAGTCATTACAATTGCGACAGTTCGTGTGTGCATGTTGAAAGTCCATAGATTTATCAAATGTGTTGCTCCACAAAGAACAATAAAGGCACCAAACTGTATCAACACCCATCTGTACGGGAAGAAGGAAGACTTCTTCACAAAATAAATGAGCTCGAGAGGAATGGAGAAATAGGCAAGGGCTATAAAGAAATCTGATATATACTGGTACTTCACTAGAAGCTCGTCAACAGGCCACTGTGTCTCAATGCAGTCACAACCCTCCATCTCAGGGCAACTGCAGGGACCAGAGAACTACTACTACATTCTGCAACCGCAAAAAGAAAAAAAAAAATGGAAAACATTGGTTAGGTGGATCATGCAAAGGCTAGATCCTAATTTCAAAGTGAAAGGTAGCAAATTTCTTCATAATTATTGTGTTCAAATAGTAAGACATGCTAAACAGCAAGGAATCAAATCTAAAGCCGAAGGGAAAACAATGGTACAGAAACAGAAGCAATCAACTCTGGGAAGCTTAGAAGCAACAAAATAGGCACTCTTTTGAGTGGAAAACATTTCAAAGACAAATTAAAGAAAGAAATCATCGAATAGAACAATCAAACAAATCAAACCCTAATGCTGAGGCAAAAGAACACCTACCCCAAGACACTTATCAATCGCCGGCGTCGAACCAAACCAAACGCGTAATACAGCAAACGGACAGCTGAAATAGTGAAGCGGAGCGCGAATAAGTAAAGGGCAGATGCAAAAGAGGAGATTGACCTGGAACAACCTCTCAGTAGCAAATGAGTCAACCAGCTGCCGTATTCCGATCAGAATCGATTGGGAGGCGAAACGAAGCTGGAAGTTTCAGTGAGATTTCGAGGATGTAGAGAAGGCTAGAGAGATCCGAAGAAGAAATCTTTCCTGATTTTGATTCTTCTTCGCTCTTCCGCCGGCAGCTTCGTTGCCTCTTCTGCCAAGTCAGTTGGCGAGTCTTCTTCGGCCGTCATTTAACGAGACGATTGATTGGAGATGGCACCGGCTAGGCTACGTAGCGCCGCAAATGCATCAGATTCACACCGTCAGATTTTATCGACACGAATCTTGAAACAGCCATCCTCGACAACAGGCGTCCATTGCTTTGAACGATTAAGAAAGCTCAATTTTTCACAAAATGTTTTTGGGCAAAAATTAAAAGGAGGTATCATCTATCAAAATTTTATCTTAAAATACTTTTATTTTTTTATTATAGTACTTTTATTATTTGTTTTTTATCAAATTGAACTAATTTATTTTAAAATATATATAATAAGTATTCCGTAATTATTATAATAATATTAAAATAAAAAAAATTAAAATACAAAAATATTATCGAATAGTGTTTTGATTTTTTTTAAACACCCTTGATAAGTGAAAATTAAATAAAAGGAAAAAACAAACTTAAGGGACGGCATCAGAATCAAACTCTCTACCTTTTAAATTTAGAAGCATCTTTTGGGATAATATAAAATAAAAATTAATTTTATCAAAGTATTGAAAGTTAAATAAAGGTCATGATTGCTAAATAATAATAAAAAATTAAAAGGGTGAACAGGAGATTAGCTAAATCAAATTAACAGTCCAAACTTTGAAATCAAAAGTTAATTTTTACCCTTTTAAATTTAGATTTTTTAAATAATATGAAATAAATTATTTAAAATAATTTTATAAACTAATTGAAAGTTAAATAAAGGCAAGATCATTAAATAATAAAAAAATAAAACTGTGAGGTAGAAGGTAGGTTAAAAATAAAATTGAATTAACCTATCAAATCGTTCTAAATTAAAAATTAATTTTTATGATTTTAAATTTAGAAGAACCTTTTAAAATTATATAAAACAAATTATTTACAATAATTTTATAAAGTATTGAAAGTGAAATAAAGAAGGCAAGAACATTAAATAATAAAAAAATAAAACTGTAAGGTAGAAGGTAGGTTAAAAATAAAATTGAATTAACCAACTAAATGGTTAATTTAAAAGGGGTGTTGCGAGAATCGAACTCACGACCTCTCACACCCGAAACGAGAATCATACCACTAGACCAAACACCCAGATGCATAATGTGTTTATGAAGAATCTTTTACAAGTAAATAGTCTATCAAAAGGCAATTTTAAGAAAAATACGATGGCATAATTGCACAAAAGGGAGTTTGATTTAAATAGAGTTGTCTACCATCTTTATCCAGGGGTAAGCAGAAGGTCTATTAAATTAAATTAATTGACCAAAATTAAAAGTTAATTTAAATTTAGAATAATCTTTTAAAATAATATAAAATAAATTATTTAAAATAATTTTATAAACTAATTGGAAGTTAAATGAAGAGGGATGTTAAAACAATAAAAAAACAAAACTCAAAAGGTGAGTGAAGAAAAGGTCATTAAAAAAAAATTAACCGATCAAAATTAAAAATTAATTTTTATTAGAAGAACGTAACTTTTTAAATAATATAAAATAAATTATTTAAAATAATTTTATAAGCTAACTGAAAGTTAAATAAAGGGGACAAGATAGTTAAAATAATAAAAAAGAGGAGGGGGTTGGGTTGTTGTGAGAATCATATCATTGGACTAAACCCCCAATGTTTAATATATACTAATCATCGCATATACATATGTGTATAATATAATACATGAATACATATAAATTAATATCTCAGATCTATAAATTAAATTTGGTAAGAGAACATCAAATCCATATAGTAGTACAACGCAAAGGCAATACTCAAGAATCCCAACAGCAAAGTACTGTAACTGACTCTATCTCATAAAAGGTTAAGAAGACTAGATACTATACTTGATCTTAACTAAAACGTTAAGAAATATATACTTTTTAACATTACCGTCTCAAGATATTTATAAAAAGTTTTTTTACTTACCGTGCTACTAATCCTAAGATGTGGACATTAATATTAATTTTATTTTGAGCTTTATTAAAATTAGTTAGTTGGTCTAGATTCTTAATCAAAAATAATAAGATACATGAGATTAGTTAGTATACAAAGTCCTAATTTTACAGAGAATGTGATCCAAACAACTTATTCACAACCAATTTTAGGAAGAATATGTTGACACCAAGTGGAGTTTCATTTAAAGAAAGTTGCCTACCATCTTCTGCTGGGTAGATAAAATGAAAATAAAATGAAAGTTCAATTATTTAAAATAATTTTATAAACTATTGAAAGTTAAATAAAGGAGACAGATGTGTATGGTAAGTATGGGCTTGGTTGGGTTCAAGCCCAGCAAATACCTATAAGTTTTTTTTATACACATTTATATATGGTCTAAAATTGTACCAAAGCCCACCTAATTTTTTTTCTCATACTCAAACCCTATCACAATTATCTTCTTCATAAAACAGAATGATAGACAGCGCAAAAAGCTACATCTCTATAAAAAAAATCAATTGCTCACTATGTGAGTTGATTCATCTCTACTCATCTTTATAGCCTACACTAATTTTATCAGAGTCATTTTGTGAGTTAATTCTTTGAATGTACTCATTTACTTGTTTTTATTATTAACTATAGTATTTGATAATTGATATTGCATATTTTGGTTGCTCTTTTACCATTTGCATTTGTAAGATTCGAAACTTTAATTTGTTCTAATAGTAAACATTACTCCATAAATCATAATTTATAATTTATAAATGTATCTTTTATTAAATCCTTCTCAATTTCTTTATCATTAATATTATGTTTATATGTGAAATCAATGATGAGTTAGAAATTTTTTATTCATAGGTGAATCAAAATGTCAAAAAGAAGTATTATGAATTATTTCATTAAAAAAAAGTGAGGAATTATCAAAAAAATTCAAATGCTCCAAATAATCCTCCTCTATCAAGTTCAAGATTAACATTCACGTAAGATTAACATTGGAAACCAAAAAACTCAAAGGCAGATTCGCTACCTTAGCGTCTGATCCGGCAGTAAGAATGGGGGACCCCATTTAGCAGAGTCAACGCCACGTGGAAGTCGAAAGGTAAAAGGCCAACCAGAAGCTTGGCCGAGCTGATTATGATGGTGACAACCGGCTGAAGCTTCCAAGCGGAAGCGATACACCCCGGCGGGGAGTCGGGGTTCCGACGCTCATGATGAACAGTATAGTAGTGCCGAGCGGATGGCCCGCTCGGCCGAAAGAATAAAGTATCAACACTGCGAACAGTCCCGAGCACACGACCAGGAAGCTCCCGAGCGGATCAGCACATCCGACCGGTCGCCCGCTCGGCATGGAGACAAGGACAGAAACATCCTCTGACAGCAGGTGATACGTAGGATCTTAGGGCATGGGCTCACTGTCCCATCAGAGACGTGCTCGGACTGTAGCAGTAAGGGGTCAGGCAAGCTCATCTGACAAACCCATACTAAGGTATGACACAGAACACGTGTGCACCTCGGTATGAGTGCACATGCCTCTTCAGAGCCCTATATAAGGGTCCTCACCCTTCGCCGGAGGTACGCTCTCTCGCATGTTGGAGCCTCATCTCTGCTGTCTGCTTGCCTGACTTGAGCGTCGGAGGGTCGTCGCCGGGGACCCCTCCCCGGCCCGACTTCTGTGCAGGTTCGCCGGAGGTCGGTGCAGCTGGTCGGAGATAGAGGAGAGCGCCACGTGCCCAGCGTCCGTCGATTCAGCGACTCGGACAGGATCAAATTTGCGCCGTCTGTGGGAACGCGCCTGTATCCGAGCGGAATAGATGGACGAGGCTGGATGACCTCACACCGTGATGCTCCCCCAGGAGAAACTCGACGCTCTAATGGAGGCAAGAGCAGCTAAGCTCGTGGAGCAACAGAGACAAAAGGCTCAAGCTGAGCGGATATCCGAGCGACCCAGGAGGACCGACCGGAGAAACATTAGAAATGGGAGCAAAATAAGGGTCCAATCGGCCCTCAGGTGGGAGCAACTCCTGCCCCGATATCGGTCCGACAAAGGGGTCTTCATCAGGCGAGGCAACTGGCCAATAAGTTTCGACAAGTATAACGTATGCTCCTCACTCCACGGGTATTCGGGAGTTGAGAAATTGGGTCATAGTCGTGCCGATCGATAGGTCAGTTCTTTCAATTACCTGTTGCTCAGATTGGTAGTTTAAGTAAGAACTCCCGTGCCGCTCGGCCGGGAGTATATTAACCGAGCCCCAAGCTCGATGGGAAGACCTCGTGCCGCTCGGCCGGGAGTATAGAAACCGAGCCAAGAGCTCGATGGGAAGCCCGTGCAGCTCGGCCGGGAGTATATTAGCCGAGCCCCGAGTTCGATGGGAAGACCCCGTGTCGCTCGGCCGGGAGTGTATTAACCGAGCCAAAGGCTCGATAGGAAGACCCCGTGCCGCTCGGCCGGGGGTGTATTAGCCGAGCCAAAGGCTCGATGGGAAGCCTGTGCCGCTCAGTCGGGAGTATGTTAGTCAAGCCAGAAGCTCGATGGGAAGACCCCGGACCGTTCGGCCGGAGGTATATTGATCGAGCCGCACGCTCAAGGATCGAAGGCCCCGAGCCATTCGGCCGGAGGTATATTGAACGAGCTGCACGCTCGAAAAATCGAAGGCCCCGAACCATTCGGCCGGAGGTATATTGAACGAGCTGCACGCTCGAAAAAACGAAGGCCCCGAGCCGTTCGGCCGGAGGTAAATTATTCATGCAAAATGCTCAAGGATGAAGGCCCGAGCCGTTCGGCCGAGCGTGCGATATCCTTCATCGGCACAAAAAAGCGAAGGCCCTCGAGCCGATCGGTCAGGAGGTGTATATATTTAGACTCGTAAGCGAATGACCCGTGCTGTTCGGCCGGGCATAAATATTGTTCGAGCGCAGGATATGATACGAAGGCCAAGGTCGCTTGACCTGGTAAGGAGTTAGCCTTGAAAGGCCGACGAGTCCCGTCGTTAAAGATCGAGAGCCGCGCCGACCGACTATAAATATCCGCGCCGTGGAGCTCCGACGTTAAATATCGAGAGACGAGCCGGCGTCTATAAATGTCCGAGCGGAAGGCCGACGAGTCCCGTCGTTAAAGATCGAGAGCCGCGCCGACCGGCTATAAATATCCGCGCCGTCGAGCTCCGACGTTAAATATCGAGAGACGAGCCGGCGTCTATAAACGTCCGAGCGGAAGGCCGACGAGTCCCGTCGTTAAAGATCGAGAGCCGCGCTGACCGGCTATAAATATCCGCGCCGACGAGCTCCGTCGTTAAAGATCGAGAGCCGCGCCGACCGGCTATAAATATCCGCGCCGACGAGCTCCGTCGTTAAAGATCGAGAGCCGCTCCGACCGGCTATAAATATCCGCGCCGACGAGCTCCGTCGTTAAAGATCGAGAGCCGCGCCGACCGGTTATAAATATCCGCGCCGACTAGCTCCATCGTTAAAGATCGAGAGCCGTGCCGACCGGCTATAAATATCCGCGCCGACGAGCTCTGTCGTTAAAGATCGAGAGCCGCGCCGACCGGCTATAAATATCCGCGCCGACGAGCACCCGCTCGGACACACAGTCCAGTCAGTCGGATTTAATCGCCTCCTTCGACTAGACTTGAAGGGGAGGCAAGTGATCCGGCAGTAAGAATGGGGGACCCCATTTAGCAGAGTCAACGCCACGTGGAGGTCGAAAGGTAAAAGGCCAACCAGAAGCTTGGCCGAGCTGATTATGATGGTGACAACCGGCTGAAGCTTCCGAGCGGAAGCGATACACCCCGGCGGGGAGTCGGGGTTCCGACGCTCATGATGAACATTATAGTAGTGTCGAGCGGATGGACCGCTCGGCCGAAAGAATAAAGTATCAACACTGCGAACAGTCCCGAGCACGCGACCAGGAAGCTCCCGAGCGGATCAGCACATCCGACCGGTCGGACGTGAGGAAACCGCCGACCGGTCGGACGCTCGGCATGGAGACAAGGACAGAAACATCCTCTGACAGCAGGTGATACGTAGGATCTTAGGGCATGGGCTCACTGTCCCATCAGAGACGTGCTCGGACTGTAGCAGTAAGGGGTCAGGCAAGCTCATCTGACAAACCCATACTAAGGTATGACACAGAACACGTGTGCACCTCGGTATGAGTGCACATGCCTCTTCAGAGCCCTATATAAGGGTCCTCACCCTTCGCCGGAGGTACGCTCTCTCGCATGTTGGAGCCTCATCTCTGCTGTCTGCTTGCCTGACTTGAGCGTCGGAGGGTCGTCGCCGGGGACCCCTCCCCGGCCCGACTTCTGTGCAGGTTCGCCGGAGGTCGGTGCAGCTGGTCGGAGATAGAGGAGAGCGCCACGTGCCCAGCGTCCGTCGATTCAGCAACTCGAATAGGATCAGTGTCCCCCTAGTGCTGGCTCACAGATATGGAGGAAAGTACATGCAGGTACACAGACCATAGGTACATGGTGAGGTAAACTCCAGATCGTCAGTTCCTGAGAATCGACCCCTGACCATTAGCCAGAGATATCATGCGCCCACCGTCTGCGCTATGCCCTGGGGGCAGAAACTAAAAAACTCAAACTTGACAATGAAATTGCTCTTGATCCATTAGAAGGAAATAATACATATTATGAGTGAGACTTTGGGAAACTAATTACAATTTGGGAATATCCATGTGATAAACAAGATGAGGTTTGGAGAGAATATGTTGGTATGAGACCATATCAATCCATTTATAAATATCCACTTGTTGATTTTAAGGATCAAAAGCGCATTTTCAATCTTCTTGGTTCATAAAGTTTTCATGGCTCGAGTTTCTAAAGAAAAGGAAAGTGTATTTTGTTTTCCATATTATCTTTTGATATTCTTCATCACATCATAAAAAATTTATAAGTGAATGATTTAAGAATTGGAAAAGAGTCAATTACAAAGCATGTCCATTGAAAACATATGAAGGGGATTACAATTCACTACATGGTACTACTATGTAAAAATGGGAGGGCATGAAAAATATAACTCAACATATTGATAGAAGGATGAATATATAATCCGAAAATATTATAAAGCAAAACACATTGCTCCTAAGGATATCAATTAGAGTTATGAGGTGGCTAGCATTGCAAGGGTGTATATTTAGAGGACATGAAGAGAGGTGGATTCTCATAATCATTGAAATTTTTATTGAATTGGTCAAATTTTAAGGAGAATTATGAAAAAATAATGATATTATATTAGATAAAACTGCTAAAAATGTCAAGTATATATCACCGTCAATTCAACATGAGATACTAAGTGGGGGATGCTAAATTTGTATTATTGTTGATGAAGCCGTTGATAAATCTCATAGATCACAATATGACTATTGTTTTACGATACATAGATTGTGATGAGTTTGTTAGAGAGAGATTTTTTGAAGTTGTTGGCGTTGATGACACTAATTCATTGACTTTGAAAACACATATATGTAACATCTTGATACAATATAAGCTTTTGATTGAAAATATGTGAGGTTAAGGATACGATGATGCTAGCAATATGTAGGGAGAATGGAATGAATTACAAGCATTATTCCCCAAAGATTGACCATTTGCATATTATATTCATTATTTTGCTCACTGATTATAATTTACTTTAGTTACAGCAGCTAAAGAGGTATCAGATGTATAACTATTTTTTTTTTCTAAATTGAGCTCAATTGTCAATTTTCTGGCTTGTTCTTCAAAGTGACATTCTCAATTGAAATCAATTCGAGAAGATGAAATCATTGATTTGATAACATCTGGAGAGCTTGGGACTGGTACTAGAGTTAATCAAGCTAGCACTTCGCAACGACCCGTATCTACTCATTGAAGTTCACATTACACTTTTGTTATCCGAGTTATTGATTATTTGGTACAATTTGTACACCTCTATACTAAAGGTTTGCTTAAAGGGATGATGACATTTGATTGTGTTTATGTTATTGTTGATGCATAGAGTTTTGGAAAGATCTAATATGTTGTGCCAAGCATTGCAACGAAAAAATCAAGATATTTTGAATACAATGAGTTTAGTTGCCACTACAAAATTACTTTTCTAGAAAAATGCGAGATGATGAATGAGATGATTTTATGTAGAGTGTGAATAAATTTTATGATACTCATGATATTATAGTGCTTGATTTGAATGATGGTTAAGGCATGGGGTGTTGCCACATGAGGTTTTGGGGTCGAAACTCGACGTGACTGAGCATAACCTCCCCCATGTCTTGGCCATTTGTACTAATGACTAGTAGCCACCTGTGATTTACCTCCTCCGTGTTGGCCTAGGGACGGGTTGGCGGGGGCGTTGGGGGCGAGCGAATCGCCTTTTTTGCCACTTGATTTGAATGATCGTCGTCCTTGGGCCCATTGTGCTGCGGTAGGACATCTAGGTTGTCACCCAAGCATCCTAGGTTCGAACCCCAGCTACGGCGTATTTGCAGGAATTTTTCCTCCAAATGTGGGGTGTAACCAAAAGGATATTGGGCTTCTGGACTAGCCATCGCGTGCGCTTCCCGATTTACCCTGGTGGCCGGTGGAAAATTTCTGTGGGGCCAGGCCGGTCACCCTCAGAGATAGTCAATGAGACTAACTGAGATTATCATTTTTTATTTAAATGATCGTTATATTGAAAGTGCTAAGCATCCTTGTCAGCAGAAAAAACATTTTACAATGAAGGAATACTATCATTTTCATATATTTAACATTGTGATTGACAAACAGCTGATGGAGTTAAATACAAGATTGACTTAGAAATCATTAGAGCTTCTTACTCTACGTGAAGCCTTGAATCAAAGTGATGGTTTCAAATCATTTTGAAAGTGTAATTAATTTTTTAACTAAGAAATTTTATCCCAATGATTTTTACAAAGATGACATGAAACATTTGAAGACTCAATTGAATCATTAGAAGCTTGATGTATTTGAGGACTTGAGGTATAAAAATGTCGATTCTCTTCTTAAATTATGTCAACTGTTGGTTGAAACAAAGAAATCAATGATTTATTTTGTTATTGACAGGTTGATTCATTAGGTTTTAACTCTTCTGGTTTCAATGTCTATAATAGAGCGAACATTTTTAGGGATGAAACTTCTTAAGACACCACTTCGCAACAAAATGGAGCAAGAATATTTGAACAGTGCAATGATTTTGTACATTGAGAAAGAGATAGCTCTTAAGATTGATATAGAGTACATAATTGATCGGTTTGATCTCTTGAAAAATTGAAGGTTGCAATGACAATAGTATTTTATTGAAGTTACATTTTTTTTTTATAAATTGTACTTTTTTGTTTATGCCTACAATATCATTATTAACGATTGAACTTTTGACAAATATTTATTTAGATTTGATGATTTCATGGAGAAACTTGTGATTTATACTTCAAAATCTTAGCTACACACTTGAAGGGGGACATGATTATTAAATAATAAAAAAAATCAAAAAGGGTGAGCAAAAGATCAAAATGAGTGAGCTAAATTAAATTAACAAAGTTAATTTTTACTATTTTAAAAAGGAAATTTTGAAATAATATAAAATAAATTATTTAAAATAATTTTATAAACTAATTAAAAGCTAAATAAAGGGGGCTTAATCGTTAAATAATAAAAAACAAAACTGTTGTGCAAAAGGTCCCACAGAAACTCTAACCAATGCCGTTTGATCAAAATATATTCTTCTTTCGCCTAAACTAAGATAAGAAGTTTTGGATAAATTGACACTTCCGATTCGAATCGAATAATTCAGCATATTCCATATTAATAGGAGTACATTTATGTTTCTGCTTCACGAATATGATATTTTCTGGGCATTTCTGATAATATCAAGCATTATTCCTATCTTGGCATTTGTAATTTCCGGAGTTTTAGCCCCGGTTAGGGAATGACCGGAGAAACTATCTAGTCAGTTAAATTGAATTAACTGAAAAATCGATGAAATCAAAATTTTGAATTTGGAAGAACCCTTTGAAATAATCTAAAACAAATTATTTAAAATAATTTTATAAACTATTTAAAGTTAAATAAATGGGATAGGAATGCTAAATAATAAAAAATAACTCAAAAAGGGTGGTACGAGAATCAAACTTACAACTTCTCACACCCGAAATAAAAATTATACCACTGGACCAAACAACCAGATGCCTTATATATTTATGGAGGATTAATTAGTAGTAAAACACATATCCAAAGGCAATTTTAAGAAAAATATAATGGCCAATTGCGCAAAGTCATATTTTTTAAATTTAGAAAAACCTTTTGAAATAATTTAATTTTATAAACTAATTGAAATTAAAATAAAAGGGACAAGATCATTAAATAATAAAAACAAAATTAAAAGGGGTGTTGCGAGAATCGAACTCGCGACCTCTCGCACCCAAAGCGAGAATCATACCACTAGACCAAACACCCAGATATTTAATATTTTTATATAGAATTAATTAGTATATAAGGTTGACTTAAAGAAAATTGTCTACCACCTTCATTTGGAGCTGAGCAAAATATCGGTTAAATAAAATTAACCTACTTAATGGATGGAAGTTAAAAGTTAATTTTTACTATTTTAAATTTAGAAGAACCTTTTAAAATAATATGAAACAAATTATTTAAAATAATGTTATAAACTAATTGAAAGCTAAATAAAAGGGTCAGGATCATTAAATAAAAAAAAATCAAAAGGGGAGCCAGATCATTAAATAAAAAAAACTAAAAAATGAGAATCAAACTCACCTCTCACACCCGAAGCTAAAATTATATCACTAGACTAAATACCTAAATATCTAATATGTATATGAATATTTACTAGTAGTAACAATCCTATTCACAGCCAATTTTAAGGCGAATATGATGGTGCAAAGTGGAATTTGATTTAAAGAAAGTTATCTACCATCTTCATTTAGGGGTGTGTAAAATCTAGTTAAATTGAGCTAACTGATTCAATTTAAAAGTTAATTTTTACTATTTTAAATTTAGAAGAACCTTTTAAAATAATATTAAATAAATTACTTAAAATAATCTTATAAACTAATTGCAAGTTAAATAAAAGGGATAAGATTGTTAAATAATAATTAAAAAACTCAAAATGGGCACTAACTCTTGCACCCAAATGCTTAATATATATACCTCTATACCAAACACTCATATGCTTAATATACTTACATAGGATTAACTAGTAGTAAAAATTATATTCAAAGACAATTTTAGAAAGAATATCAGTTGCTTACCATTTCCATCTAGGGATATGTAAAATTCAGTAAACGGAATCAAAGTTAAAAGTTAATTTTATTTTGAATTTAGAAGAACATTTTAAAATAATATGAAATAAATTACTTAACATAATTTTATAAACTAATTGAAGTTAAAAAAGGAGGACAAAAACATTAAATAATAATAAAAAAACTCAAAAGGGGTACAATCTCTTGCACCCAAAGCGAGAATTATACCACTAAATCAAATACCCAAATGCTTAATATGCATATGTAGGATTAACTAGTAACAAAAGACTTATTTGAAGTCTAATTTTTACAAAGAATATGATGACACAAAGCAGAGTTTGATTTAAAAAAAATATTTATCATCTTCTTTAAGGATGAGCAAAAGATCAGTTAAACTGAATTAATCAATTGAACCAACTGAAGTTAATTTTAGTTCGGTTAATTCAAAAATTCTCTTTCTTTAAAATATCAATTATTTCATTCAAATCGGTTCAGTCTTGATTAAAAAAAAAGTCTAAATTTGATTAAACAAAATAAATTGAATAGTTTGCTTAATAATCGATTATTCAACTTGATTGTTAATCATCAATCAATCGATGACGAAAAAATTAATTATTTTAATTTTTGTTCAAACTAATCGATATTTTGTCAATTCAATTTGTTCAATTTTTGTTAGAAAGTTTAGCCGATTCGATTAGATAAAAAAAAAATTGATTTATTTGATTTCAGTTTAAACTATTCAATCGGTTTGGTATATTAACCGATTGCTTACCCCTATTTTCATCTATTCATTATTGATTCTATTTACTATAGACAAGAAAAATAACAATTAACGAAAGACTTATTCAAAGTTCTAATTTTTCAAAGAATACCATAACACAAAGTGGACTTTAATCCAAAGACAGTTATCTGCCATCTTCATCTATTCATACCACTATTTACCTAAGGAAAAAACAAGTAGCAAAAGGCTTATTCAAAGTCCTAAGTTTTAAAAAGAATACAATGGTGAAAGGCGGAGTCTAATTCAAAGAATGCCAACCATCTTCATCTATGAAGCAGTGATTCTATTTACCTAAATAGGGAAAGAAACAAGTAGCCAAGGGCTAAAGCTGTTTGGATGGGGTTGCAATAGAGCTCTAGAAACCTGGGACACTTGGATTCTTCGAGGCGTTACTTACACTAGGACATTGGTTGTCAACTGCATGTTCACTTCTTCTTCTCCATTCCATTAAGAAGAAGAGGGGTTGCAGGTACACTGAACCACCACTCTCTAAATTTTTTCACAAATTTTTGTGTTCAACCTTCTCGAAAGTGAATTCCGGTGAAAATTTTAGTGAATGTCAGTATGAGCAGCAACATGATAGGTAGATAAGCTATTTCTGTTGGATCATGAAATGTCGATAGAGGAGGAGGGGGTGAATATCGATTCGAAAAACAACGAGTATAAACGCAGCGGAATAAGAAAATTGAACACAGTGGATTTACTTCGTTCGGAGCCTGTGACGACTCCTACTCGAAGGCCCGTACTCCGTGAGTACTTTCGTGGGGCAATTCACTAGAAATTCGAAATATAGATTACAAGTTAAGTACAATATTGCTAATAAGGAAAAATTACCGACAATAAAAAGACTTAGAACAGAAAGGAAAAGCTTGTCGGAGATCGCAGCGCAGTATGAGCACAAGGAAATAGATTCTTCGTTCTGAGAGTTGTGTTCTTGAAGCTTGCTCACCCCCTCCTTTTATAGCCCTTTGGAGGGGTCTCCAGAGCTTATCAGATCCCAAAAATTCGGATCAGATGAGGAGAGTTCGAATCTGGCTGATTCGAGTCGTCTCCAATTACTTGTTTGACACAGTCATCTTCCGAAGGCCATAACTTTTGACTCCGAACTCGGAATCAAGCTCTGTCAGTTGCTACGCGTGCAGAATTTGAAGCTATATATTTGTATCTACAAAATAGAGTTAGAAAAATATATGTATAGACATTTTATATAGATTTATGAGTTAGGTCCTGCCTTCCCGAGACCAGAACCTAGTCAGGGTCTCAATTTAGAGATCCAAAATGGACCTAAACTAGACCGACGCCTACTGTCCCTTAACTGAGATGCGTCCTCACAGTCACTCTCCTCCAGTGACTTACCTTTACTTACCTGCCAGACGTTCGGTCAGCCCTTCGACCCGTCTGGACTTTGTGCCAGCTATCCGGTCAGCCCGTCGACTTAACTGGACTTCGTGCCAAGCGTCCGGTCAACCCGTCGACCCGCTTGGACTTCGTGCCAGCTATCTGGTCAGTCCATGGACCTAGCTGGACTTCTCGCCAAGCGTCCGGTCAGCCCGTCGACCCGCTTGGATTTCGTGCCAGACATCCGGTCAGCCCGTCGACCTGTCTGGACTTAGCCTGCATACTCGATCAAAGCATTAGATAACGACAAACCTAACTTAACCTATTTGTCATTCATCAAAACCTGGGTTAAATCGTTAGTACTAACCGCACCAACAATCTCCCCCTTTTTGATGGAATGACAACCTGGTTAAGTTAGTGAAAACATATGCAAGAAAAAACAAGTAACAACATGCATTTATGTGGTTTTTAAGTTAGTTTGTATTTTCAGTTTGGTTTAGCTAACTTAACCACCTAACCCTCCCCCTTTGACATTCATCAAAAGTAAGCATAGATTAAGTAAGCATAAATACGGACTTCAGACAAAGTAAGAAATAATGTCAAGTTAATCTGGGGGAGTTTAAAACATAGATTAGTTTGCTTTTATTTCTTAAATCTTTGAAAAAAAAACTAAGTCTTGAAAGATAGCTGATTTATAACTTTGTAATTTTGAAAGATAGCTAATTTTTCAAGTATAGTTTTTAAGGTCAAAGTTAAAAATTCAAGTTTTCAAACATAAGTTTTTTTAAAAAAATCACTTTCTAAAATAATTTTCAAAACTAAGTTGATAGTAATTTTCAAAACTAATTTTGCCAAATCAAATTGTCAAAATTAAGTACGACCAATTTTTCAGAACTTGATTCAGGGTTATTTTCAAAAGAAGTGAAATTAAATCGAATTCAAACATTAAGAAAAACGATTTTGAACTTTACTTTTAGTTTTCAAAGTTTGTCACAACTAATTTTGGTAAAGTAAGATCACATTTTTGGAATTAACATCAAAATAATGTTTCAAAATGAAGTAGTAGGAGTTTTTAAAATAATTTTGTAAAATTCTTTTTCCAAAATTAAATTTTCCTAGGAAATAAGTTAATTTTCCTACTAAGCTCATTTCAAATTCTTGTTCCATTAGATTAGTAAATTCTTCTAAAAAATTTGAGTTAGTTGAACCAAATATTATATCATCTACATATATTTGTGCTATAAATATGTCATTATTTAATGATTTAACAAACAAGGTCGGATCAATTTGATCTTGGTTGAATCCTTTGGATGTTAAGTAGGAGGTTAACCTTTCATACCATGCCCTGGGTGCTTGTTTAAGTCCATTTAATTTAAAGACATAGTCAGGGTGTTCTAGACTTTCAAATCCAGGAGACTGACCTACATAAACTTCTTCTTTTATTAACCCATTGAGAAAGGCAGACTTAACATCCATTTGGTATAGTTTGAATCCCTTATGGGCCGCATAACCTAGTAACATTCTAATGGATTCTAATCTAGCTACTGGAGCATAGGTTTCAGCATAGTCAAGTCCTTCAACTTGACTAAACCCTTTGGCAACTAACCTAGCCTTATTCCTAGTAATTTCCCCAGTTTCACTTAATTTGTTTCTAAATACCCATTTTGTTTCTATTATTTTCTTATTTTTGGGTGGTGGTACTAAGTCCCAGACTTCGTTACGCTCAAATTGAGCTAGTTCTTCTTGCATGGCTATGATCCAGTCTGAGTCAAGTAGGGATTCAACTACAGTTTTGGGTTCAATATTTGAGATTAAAGATATTTGACTTAGATTTCTAAATGATGATCTAGTTTGGACCCTCAGGTCTGGGTCACCAATTATTTGATCAGTTGGATGGTTTGGGTTCACTCTTATAGTTCTAGGGGGTTGATTTTCTTGAGGTTGTTCTTCTTCTTCATGATTTAAGGGTTGATTGGTTTCTTCTTGATTACCTTGAGTGAACTCAATTGGTAGGAGTTGGGTTTGTCCTGAGATTTCTTTGGATTCTTCAAATTTTACATTTGTTGTTTCTTCAATTTTTAATGTGACTTTATTATATATTCTGTAACCCCTACTATTTAGTGAGTATCCTACAAAAATTCCATTTTCTATTTTAGAAGTAAATTTTCCTAGATGTTCTCTGGTGTTTAGGATAAAGGCTGGGCACCCAAATACTTTAAAGTACTTTATGTTGGGTTGTTTGTTATAAAATATTTCAAAGAAAGTTTTATTATGTCTTTTATTTAATGTTGTTCTATTTTGTACATAGCAGGCTGTACTGACAGCTTCTGCCTAAAAATATTTAGGTAAATTGTATTCATTTAACATAGTTCTAGATGCTTCCAGTAAGGTTCTATTTTTTCTTTCTACAATTCTATTTTGTTGAGGAGTTTTAGGGCACGAAAATTCGTGATGGTAGCCATTTTTAAGACAGAATTTGTTAAAGTTATGATTTTTAAATTCTCCCTCATTGTCACTCCTAATTCTTTTAATTTTAAGATTTTTTTCGTTTTCAATTTGTTTGCAAAAGTTTGTAAAGATTCCAAAAGTTTCATCTTTATGTTTTAAGAATTTTACCCAAGTAAACCTAGAATAATCATCTATTATTACTAAGCAATATAAGTTTCCATTTATTAATCTGACTCCATGGGAGTCAAAAAGGTCTAAATGTAGAAGTTCTAATATTGAGTTGGTTTGTGGCTGATTAGTTGGTTTGTGAGTAGGTTTTGTTTGTTTACCTTGTTGACAAGCATTACATATGGTTGAATCCAAGTTAGGTAATTTTGGCAAGCCTCTAACTAGCCCGTTTAATTTGCTTATATTTCTAAAGTTGCTGTGAGACATCATCCTATGCCATAAAGTTTCTTCTTTTTTGTGTTAAATAACACTTAATTGAAAAAGTGGTTAAGTTGATGGCATATATGTTGTCTTTTCTAAAACCTTTTAGGCTTACAGTAGGATTATCTAGATGTTTGATTAAACATTCTGTAGATAGAAATTTAACCTTATACCTAGTATCACACAATTGACTTATACTCAGAAGATTATATTTAAAATTTTCAACAAGTAAAACATTTGTAATTATAAAGTCTATTTTTAATTCAATATTACCTATACCAATTACCTTGAGTTTGCCATTGTTTCCAAAGGCAACTGTTCCTAAGTTTTTGTAAGTGAGTTGAGTGAACTTGGTGTGATCTCCAGTCATATGTTTGGAGCAACCACTGTCCAAAATCCACTTGATTTCCTATAGTAAGTAGGAATTAAAGTTAGTCTTTTAAGATTATTTTTGAGCAAGCATTATTTAAGTTAATTTTAAGTTTTGAATTTTGATAAATAAAATTTTAAGAAACTTTAAGTTTTAATTTTTAAAATATGTTTTTAAGTTTTTGAAATTAAGATTATGAAAATAATTTTTAAGTTTAAAATTAAAATTTTGAAATTATTTTTTAAGTTTAAAATTAAATTAAGTTTAAAATTAAAACTTTGAAATTAATTTTTAAGTTTAAAATTATAACTTTGAAATTAAGTTTAGAATTAAAATTTTGAAATTAATTTTTAAGTTTAAAATTAAATTTTGAAATAAAATTTTAAGTTTAAAATTAAAACTTTGAAATTAAGTTTAGAATTAAAATTTTGGAATTAATTTTTAAGTTTAAAATTAAAACTTTAAAATTAAGTTTAGAATTAAAATTTTGAAATTAATTTTTAAGTTTAAAATTAAAAATTTGAAATTAAGTTTAGAATTAAAAATTTGAAATTAATTTTTAAGTTTAAAATTAAAATTTTGAAATTAATTTTTAAGTTTAAAATTAAAATTTTGAAATTAATTTTTAAGTTTAAAATTAAAATTATGAAATTAATTTTTAAATTTAAAATTAAAAATTAATTAATTTTTAAGTTTAAAATTAAAATTATGAAATTAATTTTTAAGTTTAAAATTAAAATTATGAAATTAATTTTTAAGTTTAAAATTAAAACTTAATTAATTTTTAAGTTTAAAATTAAAATTATGAAATTAATTTTTAAGTTTAAAATTAAAATTTTGAATTCGAGATTTAAATTAATTTGAGATTCAATTAATTCAAAATTTAATTTAAAATTTAAATTAATTCGAAGTTTAATTAATTCAAGGTTTAAATTAATTCAAAATTTTAATTTAATTCGAATTTTAATTTAAAAATTAATTTAAACCTTATTCGTCTCACCCGATCTAAATTATCAATCAGGGAATCCTATAATTTTGTGAGATGAAGTTGATTTGATTATAGAGTTTGGTTTAACTTGTTTTAGATTCAGGTTTAGCTTTGGTCTCAACAAATAGGCATTCTTCGGATAAACCTCTGGACTCTGGTGAGTCATCTGGACATCATTAGAGTAACCATGCCGTCAAAGTTTTTCGAATAATCCTATCCATGGAGCTTAGTACTAAACCTTGGTCTAACTAGTTAGGATCCATTTAAGGGTAGCTTCGGTCAGTTCCACTTGGCCAAATGCACCAGATCGAAGCCATATCTTTCTAGACATGCGATGCCCAAGCTTCCCTAACGTACTATCATCCAAAAACTTCACCGGTACCATGATTCAAGTTAAATTTGGTCCCTTTTTAACTAATCTTAATCACCCTGCCGGGTTAGTTTGTTTGGGTTACCCTGTCGGGTATGTTAGTTTTGGAGGTGCTAGCTATTCTGGAGCCTCCCCCTGAATTAGTGGCCTTTAATTTAACCTTTTTGATTTAGGTTTATGTTTATTTCTTTTATAGTTATAATTAACTTGGTGATAATTTATATTTTGTTGAGTTTTAAAATGTTCAGATTTTGAATTTTTTGATTTAAGTTTGTATTTTGATTTTTGATTTTCTTTATCAGATTTTATATAATATATTTTATCTTTTGGTATGTAAAGTTGATTAAGTCCTACTTGCGTGGTTAAGCACGCTTTCGGGACCCAAGCTTTACGTGTTGGTTTGAATTGGGTTATTAATGATTTAAAGGTTTTATTTGAGTTCGACTTATATCTGAGTCCGGTTTTATTATAACACACCTTTTGATTATTCAGGATTAAGTCTAGATTTTTTGATCTTGTAGTGAATTTTTCTAACATCTCTTTTAAATTGTTAATATCATTTTTTAATGATAAATTCTCCTCCTCAAGTGTTAGATCTTGAGTTGGATTTGAATTTTTGATTTGTTCCTTGAGGTCTTGATTTTCCTCAAGAAGTGATTTGTTTTCATTTTCTATTTTAACTAATTTATTATTTAAGCAGGAAATAATTTTAATTTTTTTTTTGTTTAAATCGAAATATACCTCTTCCGGGCCTTCGGAAATGAGTACGGACTCGTGGCTCGATTCGGGTTCGGACCGATCTTCCGATTCAGCTTCGCGGGCCATCAACGCGAGGTGGCTCTGGTGCTTCTGATCTTCTACCTCCGATTCGTCCGAGGAGGAGTCATCCCACGTCGCTTTGAGAGCCTTCTTTTTGGTCGGCTTCGGTTTGTCGTTCTTTAGTCTCGGGCACTCGTTCTTGTAGTGCCCCTTCTTGTTACATCCGAAGCAGGTCACGTTCTTTTGTTCCGTGGGAGAACTGATCTTTTGAAGATCCTTCTTGCTGAAGCTCCTTTTTCTCCTGGTGAACATTTTTCTTACCAAGTTCAACTGGTATTCTTCGTCTTCGGAATCTTGGTCGGAATCTTCTTCAGATTCAGGCTTGCTCTTCTTTTCTTTGGAGGAGCCTGCAAATAAAGCAACACCTTTCTTGGCTCTACATTAGTTTGTTCATGCAGTTCTAACTCACAAAAAAGCTCGTCTAACTTTAATTTAGATAAATTTTTGGAAATTTTGTAGGCATCTACGATCGATGCCCACAAACTATTACGTGAAAAAGCATTTAGTGCGTACCTTATTAAGTCTCTGTTTTCCATCTGGTGGCCTATCGCGTGGAGTCCGTTGAGGATGTCCTTGATCCTCGCGTGGAGCTGACTTGCCGTTTCTCCTTCCTGTATTTTTATATTAAAAATTCTATTTAAAAGTAAGTCTCTTTTTGTTACCTTCGCATCGCTCGTTCCTTCGTGCAGCTCGATCAATTTGTCCCAAAGCTCATTCGCGTTCTGATGTGGTCCGACCCGGTTCAGTTCTTCTCGTGTTAGACCGCAGTGTAGCGTGTTAACTGCTTTGTTCTCAGTCGATGCCTTTTTCCTCATGTCCGGAGTCCACTGTTCCGGGTCTAGTGGATTTCCGGAGTTATCGACTGGAGGTCTGTAGGCTTTTATGACGCTGAACCACTGGTCGTAGTCTATCTTCAGGTAAACCTCCATTCTTTTCTTCCAGTACGAAAAGTCATCCCCGTTGAATAGGGGAGGACGTACTGTGCTGAAGCCTTCTAATTGAGACATGTTAATCTGCACACACAAAATTAAGCAAAAAAAATATCCCAAGACTTCGTCTTGGATTAGCAGTGCGGGAAGAGTTTAATAAAAAATGAACTAAGTTGGTGTTGCACCAATTTAGTCTTAATTGCAACGAAAGAAAATATCCAAAACAAGTAATGATACTAGTTTGGACTTATGCGAAAAAAAAGAAGGAAATTTTCACCCCCTGTCTGATTGGTGGTTCCACCAAATCAGAGCGGTACCCGCTCTGATACCACTTGTTGGATCGTGAAACGTCGATAGAGGGGGGGGGGGTGAATATCGATTCGAAAAACAACGAGTATAAACGCAGCGGAATAAGAAAATTGAACACAGTGGATTTACTTCGTTCGGAACCTGTGACGACTCCTACTCGAAGGCCCGTACTCCGTGAGTACTTTCGTGGGGCAATTCACTAGAAATTCGAAATATAGATTACAAGTTAAGTACAATATTGCTAATAAGGAAAAATTACCGACAATAAAAAGACTTAGAACAGAAAGGAAAAGCTTGTCGGAGATCGCAGCGCAGTATGAGCACAAGGAAATAGATTCTTCGTTCTGAGAGTTGTGTTCTTGAAGCTTGCTCACCCCCTCCTTTTATAGCCCTTTGGAGGGGTCTCCAGAGCTTATCAGATCCCAAAAATTCGGATCAGATGAGGAGAGTTCGAATCTGGCTGATTCGAGTCGTCTCCAATTACTTGTTTGACACAGTCATCTTCCGAAGGCCATAACTTTTGACTCCGAACTCGGAATCAAGCTCTGTCAGTTGCTACGCGTGCAGAATTTGAAGCTATATATTTGTATCTACAAAATAGAGTTAGAAAAATATATGTATAGACATTTTATATAGATTTATGAGTTAGGTCCTGCCTTCCCGAGACCAGAACCTAGTCAGGGTCTCAATTTAGAGATCCAAAATGGACCTAAACTAGACCGACGCCTACTGTCCCTTAACTGAGATGCGTCCTCACAGTCACTCTCCTCCAGTGACTTACCTTTACTTACCTGCCAGACGTTCGGTCAGCCCTTCGACCCGTCTGGACTTTGTGCTAGCTATCCGGTCAGTCCGTTGACCTAGCTGGACTTCGTGCCAAGCGTCTGGTCAGCCCGTCGACCCGCTTGGACTTCGTGTCAGCTATCTGGTCAGCCCGTCGACCAAGCTGGACTTCTCGCTAAGCGTCCGGTCAGCCCGTTGACCCGCTTGGACTTCGTGCCAGACATCCGGCCAGCCCGTCGACCTGTCTGGACTTAGCCTGGGTTAAATCATCGACCCGCTTGGACTTCGTGCTAGACATCCGATCTACCAGTCGACCTGTCTAGACTTAGCCTGCATACTCGATCAAAGCATTAGATAACGACAAACCTAACTTAACCTATTTGTCATTCATCAAAACCTGGGTTAAATCGTTAGTGCTAACCGCACCAACAATTTCAACTGTTCAGTATAAAAAAAAAGTTAAACCAACAACAATTTGATGTTAAATTGCATATACAAATAGAGAAAATGGTTACAAGATCAGTAAAAAATCTCCAGAGTAAAGACACAGTGAACAAGATTCAATCGTCACGTTCATTCATGTTTCTTTTCATGATAGCTCGTAAATCAAATTAAAATTAATGATAACATTATTAACAATATGATTCATTTAGGCTAAGATTATTTGGGTGGAGGAAGAGTAAAAGGATTGCACATGAAGCAAAATATACCATTTTGTGTTACTTTCCCTCCCCTTGCTCTCTTTGGATATCGATCCAAGTAAATTCAGCCTTAAAGATAATCAATAAGTATTAAACCAAATATAATCTTTCTTTAAAATCCTAGAGTGTCAATCATTAATGAAAACTTAAGCCATATAAAGCAAAAGAAAATTTACTTGCTTATACTTATTTATGATAATTAACCTTCTAATATGCACTGTCCCCTATATTCTTTCTCGAACTTCATTAGGGTTTTTGTTGAGCCCTAATATAAATTTGTACACTCCTTTATTTCCAATAATTTGCCTATATTTGAGTCTGTCTCCATGACAATCCATGAATGCTCTTCGTACATATCAACTTGCTACCAATAGCATACGAGAATGTTAAAATATTAGGTCGCGACAAAATTTCCTTGCTGTAAATCATATAAAATACTTTTTATTTCAAATAACTCTAAGCTATTCTCCTTATTTGAATAAATCTTCCTCACTGTTGTCCCACATAAGAAAATTTTCTCCATCCCGTTCTTATAACAACAATAACAACTAAACTATCTCGTTGTTCATAGAATTAGTTAATTATGGCATAAGTATACTGATTTCTGATTTCCAACTTCTAAATCTCGAGTTGTAAGGGCTACTATATAATCATCCATTCCTTGGCGCAATGGTATGCATGGTAAGATTATGTACAATTGATCTAATGTGGTCCAAGTCCAACCCTTCCCTGAGACCTTGCATTGACAGAAGCTTCGTTCACCGAGCTGCCCTTTTTCTTTGCCACATACGAATTTCATCACTAATTGGAATCATTTGAGATAATAATTCCTATTCAGTTTGTGTCCTATAATGAGGATTTGACTGTCGTATGTCATTTCACTAGGGTTGGAGATGGTGGAATTTTGACGAGAGGTGACATTAAATGTTGTGGAGGAGGAACCGTGTCTTTCGATGGCCATTCTGAATTTTTACATAGCAAGCAGTCAATTGGTCGAATCACATTCTAGTATTGTTGATAGAAACCCAATTCCAGATGTGAACTTGGGTTATGGGGGAAACATGCTGGATAATCTGGATCATGGGGGAACAAACTCAAAATATGGATTATATATTCCAGGAGAGCTAACACACAAAAGGAGCAGACCTACATTAATATATAATAGGCAGTTTATATTGTAGAGTCAATAATATACCTGCGCCTATTATGTTTTCATGTTTTAAAGTATGTGCGTCGTTATAAGTTGGTGAGAAGTTAATGGGGAAGGAGTCTAAGAATCATTGTCAAAAGAGAGTATTGTTTTTGATTGACGGAGAGAGTTTCTCTATTAGATTTGAGTGTTCTTGTTGTACTATTTGTGTTAACCCTAATAATTCTATGTATTTCTTTATTCTAGTTTTGGGACTCTAACATTGGTCCAACCTGCTGGATGTAAGAGGGGTTGTATGCTTAGAAGGAATGCCAAAGATACCAGATAGGGTTAATGTCTTGGAAGAGAGGGTGACAAAGCAAGAACTATGGAGGAAACCAGAAGTATTATGCAACAATTGATGTCTAAAGTAAAACAACATGGTTATCTTTTACAAGAGATTGGTAAGCAATTAGAAACAAGGGTTGAAACAACACCATTGAAGGGGGCATCTAGTTCTGCTGATAAGTCATCTCAATCTGAGCCTCAAGAACATCCAAGTGATCAATTGGAGGAGTACAAGACATATGTAAAGAAAGTAGAATTATCAATGTTTAATGGTTGGGATCTAGTGGCATGGATTACTAAGGCTGAAATTTATTTCAAAGTCCAAAATACTTCAGATGAAATTAAGATCAAACATATTAAGTATGGAAGACTCCACCATTCATTAGTTTAATCTTCTTAAGGAGACCAAAGTTAATCTAACTTAGGAAAAAATTAAATGTGTTCTCATTGCTGTTATGGAAGGCATAGACATGAAAATCCTTTTGAAGAATTGGCAGCATTAAAATAAATTGGAAATGTGTGGAGCAATTTCGGCCAGGGCAGGTCTAGGCATTTTTCGACTATATATAAGGTCTAATTCAATTCAAAAGAAATTGGGTCAATCTTTTCAAATGGGAAGAACCAGTACAACATCAAGATAGGGTTCCAAAAAGATTCGCGACTTTAAGGAAGCTAGTAACATAGGTTCTGCAACAAATAGAAATCCTTCTTTATCCCTTGCCTCTACAACACGAAAAGGAGGAGATAAGCGAGGGTTCATGGAAAAATTCAGAGGAATTCATTCCATTTCTTACCCAAAATTAATGGAACAAAGGACAAAGGGATTATGCTTCAAATGTGGTGAAAAAATCCACCCACTTCACCAATGTGTTGAGAAACAATTGAAGTTATAAGTGTTAGAAGAAAATGAAAGATTAAATTTAGATGGAGAGATAGTGGGTCTTGAGGCAGTCGACAGAAGAGGAGTTGGAGTATAAATTTATGGGATTATTGAGTATGAATTCAAAGAGTACAAATTACAAATGACAATAAAATCAAGAAGTTAGAAGGCAAATTAATGAGGATTGATATTGTGGTGACTATATAAATTCTTTCTCTAATCCTATTTTATTGGTAAAAAGAAAAGATTGATCATGGAGAATGTGTTGATTATAGAGCATTAAATAAGGTCATAATTCTAAATAAGTACCCTATCCTTGTGGTAGATGAATCGATTGATGAGTTATTTGGAGCTATGATTTTTTTTTTTTTCAAAAATTGACTTGAAATCAGGATATCATCATAATAAAGGAGGAAGACATTCATAAGACAATATTTCGACTCACAATGGACATTATGAGTTCTTAATTATACCTTTTGAGCTCACTAATGCCCCTGCAACCTTTCAAACAACAATAAATGATTTATTTAGATCGTTCCTTTGTAAGTTTGTACTGATTTTCTTTGATGATATTTTAGTGTATAGTTCTGATTGGTCAACACACTTGTCTCAGCTTTCAACGGTGTTGGAAGTTCTTCTTAAGAATTAGTTTGTGGCTAACTCCAAGAAATATAGTTTTGGCACCACAATAGTGGAATATTTAGGTGATATCATTTCCAGACAAGGTGTTCAATTGATCCTTCTAAAATTCAATGTATTTTGGATTGGTCGATTTCAAATAATGTCAAAGGAGTAAGAGTTTTTTTTGTGTTTGAAAGATTACTACCGGAAGTTTGTATAAAAATTATTGTAAAGTAGCTTAGCCTTTGATAGAATTGACTAAGAAGGATAATTTCCACTAGGGATTAACTTCTTTAGAGTCTTTATTGAAGCTCAAAAGATTCTTGACGAAGAAATTATAATTTTCATAGTAAATAATTATCATGGTCAAGTTTAACGGAGAAAGAAGAAACTATAGGAATTGAAAAAGAGGTATTTTGTGATGATGAAGAGATTTCAGTAGACTCGAGAGGAGTTTTTTTTCTCTGTCTGTTTTTTTTTTCCTCTCACTTTTTTTTCTCGTTTTTTTCTCACTTTTTTTCCGAGTTTTTTTTCCTCTCACTTTTTTGTCTCATTTTTTTTTAATCCAACCGAATAGAAATCTGAAGAGCAAAACATGAAAGCGAATAGGTTCGCCAACCAAAATCCAATTTTTTTTTCTTTCAATGCAGAGAATCGCAAAATGAACTAGTAGAAGAAAAAAAAATTGTTACTGTACTTGTTGAAGTTCCCAAGGTTGCCATACAAAACTAGTAAGAAAGGACGTTGGCGATGAGACTGCAAGATGTTGCTGGAGCATGCTGATCTTTGGGTTACTCCAAGTTGCTGTTGTGCTCCAAGATGTTCACGTTGTTGCTGACTAATGTTGTAGAAATCTAGTGCTGGAATTGAGGTGCTCGAAGAGGAATTAAAGAAAGAAGAAGCTAAATTTTGAGGGAAGACAAGGAAAATGATCATGACTCAGAAATCAATAGGTAAAGGAAAGAAATAATATAAAGTTTTTTGATAATCTTATTACTAAAGCTAACAGGCTTATTTATACAAATTATCCAAAACAATAATGAAACGATTAAATAAGACATATAATCATAATAATTATAAACATAGTAATATAATAGACTTGGAAATATTATTTTTCCTATTTGATTCACGTTGATCTAATTGTGTGTCAAATATAATAAATCTTAATTGATTGAAATCAATTAGAGATTATTTCCATTATTGTTATTACCAACCATCCGATATGGTCGCCAACGCTCACATGCATAGTCATGGGTGCGTCGCCAACCACAAGCGCGTCACCGGCTCCGAAACGCCGTTGTCAACCTCTGAACACTGTCGCCAGTGTTCTCCTTGTTGAATTTTGTTTAAAATTCAAAGCATTTTTTTTGGTAGTATTTTTAGTCCCACATTGCTAAGTGGAGAAGCTTGGAAGGGCTTGTTGGAGGATCAGTGGCCGGCTTGAAGGGGGGTTGGATAGCTAGGCCACCCCCAAATCGATTTCTTCTCTACAATACGTTAGTTTGCGCAAGCGGAAATATAGAAACTAAAATAAAGAAACACAAACAAGAATACAAATGCTAACACGCTCGATGTAACGTGGTTCGGAGATTGCTTGCTCCTGCTCCACGACGTGTCCTTGAGGTGGACGAGCCCTTGATCCTTTGGTGGATCAGTCCCCGGCAATCTCCGGCTAAAGCTTCTCCTTCTCGGTGGAGCAAACCTCTCACAAGATCACTCTTCCTCTTTACAAGATGGAGTTAGAATTAGGAGGAAGAGAATTGTCTTGGGAGCTTTGGGCAAGATTCAGAAGGTTTACAATGAGTATCAGTAACCTCCTCAATGCCCCAAAGCTCCCCTTAAATAAGAGGAAAGAGTCGATCATCAATCAACTCAAACCCTGACACCAGTCGATTGGTCCATGCACCAGTCGACTGGTGCTAGCCGTTAGGCAACACCAACGGCTCTCTTTAGAGCCCGTTTTCTGCCAACGGTCATGTACCAGTCGACTGGTCTTAGGACCAGTCGACTGGTCCCCTTAGTCGACAAGTTGGATCAGTCGACTGGTCCCATGACCAGTCGACTGGTCCCAGTACATTCACTCCTCTCATCCTTTCCGGAGTTGCCTTTGAAGTCCTCTTCCTCGGCCTTCGTCCCTCAGATGCACCCAAGCCCGCGGCTCCTCTCCGTGCCATCCTTCACGCTGCCTTGAAGTCCACTTCCTTCGGCCCCACTCCATTGCTCCTCGTCCGCGCGGTCCCTCGGATGTCTTCCACACCATCCTTCACCGACTCAACGATCCGAGCCCTTGGATGAGCTTTCCACACTTGGCCGCACCAAGTTCTCATGTGTTCCACAAGGTCCTGCAAGACTCAAACACATATCAAATACATATGAAAACCTAACTTAAACTCTTTGACACACACATCAAAACCTAGGTCGATTGCACCAACAATCTCCCCCTTTTTGATGTATGGCAATATGTTTAAGTTAGACATAAATAACAACTTTGAAAATTTTGAAGCAAAACATGAAGCATAAAACCCAAGCTCCCCCTTAACACATGCTCTCAACCTTAATTTTCAAAGATTTGTACACAAGTAAACCAAGTAGATTTCTAACTTAAACCTACCCAATTCTCCCCCTTTGACACCATCAAAAATATTGTACCAGACACGTACACATACTATGGTATCAGTTATAACCAAATTTGAACCGAAAATTTGATTTTAAAGACCAACAAAATGCTGAAAGGCTGGTACCAGTCGACTGGTATCTGCACCAGTTGACTGGCACAAACTGAACATCAATTTCAGCCTATGGCAGCCAACTTCAGAAATCCATAAAAAATTCCAGAAAATTCGAAAAATCATGAAATTTTGAACACATATTTATTATAATATTCTTTAACTAAGAAAAATATGTTTTCATGAAAAGTCAACCTATTTTAAAAATTTTGACCAAGTTTCAAAAATATCGAAAACATGTAAGTTTGTATCAATTTCAAGCTCAGTTTTGAAATCATATGTTTTAAAATAGCTAGACCACAGTAAATAAAACATAGAATTGTTTTCAAAACATTTGAAATGTCCAACTATGATCTATGGGCAAGATGTCCATTAATTAAACATTTGCTTTCCCCATAGTTGGTCTATGATCACTAAAAATTGATACATTTCATAACTCATCAAAATGCCATAAGCATATGTGAATTATTTGTATCATCCTAGTATCTCACATTTATTGTTAGAAAATAATGCAAGTCATTGTGAGATAAAGGTAATCTCTACTTAGCCCTTTTTATCATGAATTTCTATCAAGGCTAAGTACTCCCCCTTAAGGTCTCAAGTCAACCAAAAAAAAAAAAAAAATAGGAATTATGATTTCTATGGTTGACTTGACCTAAAATCCTCTAACCCTTGAGGATTGATTTTGGCACCCAATAGAAGTTCTCTCTAATTGGGTTGACCAAGTACTCCTTAGGGATCCATTTCCTATCTATGGTCTTTCTCTTTGATTTCCCCCTAGCAAGTAGACAATGATAAGTCTTTTCATTATTGTGTTCATTGTATCCTAGCCCATTTTTCTTAAAACTTGCCCTTTGGCTCCCAATAATCATGTTTAAGGTATTTGAGCCAATTTCAAATTTTCTAAGGGCATTGGTAAGGTATTCTACCTTTTCCCTTAATTTCCTATTTTCCTCTTCTAAACATGAATCATTTGAACTTGTAGAGGAAGCATGCAAATCATCATCCCTAATAGGCATGGATTCTAATTTTTCTTTAAGCATGCAAATGTCATGTTTCAAAGACTTGTTTTTCCTTTTTGCCTTGAACAAGTCATCATTTGTGCTTGAAATAATTTTAACTAAGATATGGGGAGGAAGATTATGTACCTCACTTACCGAGAAGTCCGAATCCGAAGTTGACCTCCCCCTTCACTTGAGCTCCCCTCTTCATCTTCACTTGAGCTCCTTCCTTCTTCTTGTTCGGATGAGGTGGAGGCTACATCATCAATCCCCATGAGAGCAAAATTGACTATGTGATGCTCTTCTTCCTCCGATGATGATGAAGGATCATCCCATGTTGCTTTTAGGTTTTGAGCCTTCTTCCCCTTTTCTTTTGTCTTCTCCTTCTTCTTCTTTCCTTCCTTCTTTTTCAAGAGAGGACAATCATCTCTTATGTGTCCTTCTCCTTGGCAATTGTAGCAAATTATCTTCCTTGTCCTACTTTTGCTTCTTGAGCTTCTCTTAGCATGAGATTTGTTAGATGAAAATTTTCTAAAAGCTCTTCTCATTTTCCTTACCATATACGCCTCTTGATCACTATCCATTGAGGCGCTTGATTCTTCGGAGTCGGAGGATGGTGGGGATGAAGACTTCTTCTTCTTACCCTTTCCCTTGTTTGCCACAAGGGCTACTCCTCTCGATCTATTTGCTTCTCCCTCTAATCCTTCAACCCTTGTTTCGTGAAGCTCCATGGTTGAGAAGAATTCATCTAGAGAGCTCTTCTCTAGATCCTTTGAAATGTAGAATGAATCTACAATGGAGCTCCATGTCGAGGATCTTGGGAAAGCATTGATAGCTTTCATTATGATGTCCCGGTTGGAGAGTTTCTCACCTACACTTGTTAGTCCACTTAAGATTTCTTTAAATTTAGCATGAAGTGTAGATACCTTATCTCCCTTCTCAAGCTTTACATTGTTGAGTTGAGTTCGGAGGAGATCTCTTCTTGCCAATTTAGCCTCCGATGTGCCTTCATGAAGCTCCACTAGATTCTCCCACAACTCCTTGGCACTTGAGTAGGTTCCAACTCTTGTTACTTCTTGTTGGGGAAGAACATGTAGTAGATGATGGATGGCTCTCGAATTTGCTAGATGTTCTTCCCTTTGTTTCTTGCTCCACCTTGTTTGCTCAAGTATCTTGTTGTCTTGATCCCTAGGTACTTCGAAACCATTTTCCATGATTAGCATAATATCAAAATCGATTTCGAAGAATACCTCCATTTTCTTCTTCCACCAAGAGAAGTCTCCTTCGAATTTGGGTGGATGAATGTTTGAGCCGGCCATTTGATGATTTCGTTCTTCTTGGCGATTAGTCCGTTGAAGAGCTTCCTTGCTCTGATACCAATTTTTGGAGGATCAGTGGCCGGCTTGAAGGGGGGTTGGATAGCTAGGCCACCCCCAAATCGATTTCTTCTCTACAATACGTTAGTTTGCGCAAGCGGAAATATAGAAACTAAAATAAAGAAACACAAACAAGAATACAAATGCTAACACGCTCGATGTAACGTGGTTCGGAGTTTGCTTGCTCCTACTCCACGACGTGTCCTTGAGGTGGACGAGCCCTTGATCCTTTGGTGGATCAGTCCCCGGCAATCTCCGGCTAAAGCTTCTCCTTCTCGGTGGAGCAAACCTCTCACAAGATCACTCTTCCTCTTTACAAGATGGAGTTAGAATTAGGAGGAAGAGAATTGTCTTGGGAGCTTTGGGCAAGATTCAGAAGGTTTACAATGAGTATCAGTAACCTCCTCAATGCCCCAAAGCTCCCCTTAAATAAGAGGAAAGAGTCGATCATCAATCAACTCAAACCCTGACACCAGTCGACTGGTCCATGCACCAGTCGACTGGTGCTAGCCGTTAGGCAACACCAACGGCTCTCTTTAGAGCCCGTTTTCTGCCAACGGTCATGTACCAGTCGACTGGTCCCCTTAGTCGACAAGCACAGAATGCTTCTGTGCATTCTGTGAAGCTGGATCAGTCGACTGGTCCCATGACCAGTCGACTGGTCCCAGTACATTCACTCCTCTCATCCTTTCCGGAGTTGCCTTTGAAGTCCTCTTCCTCGGCCTTCGTCCCTCAGATGCACCCGAGCCCGCGGCTCCTCTCCGTGCCATCCTTCACGCTGCCTTGAAGTCCACTTCCTTCGGCCCCACTCCATTGCTCCTCGTCCGCGCGGTCCCTCGGATGTCTTCCACACCATCCTTCACCGACTCAACGATCCGAGCCCTTGGATGAGCTTTCCACACTTGGCCGCACCAAGTTCTCATGTGTTCCACAAGGTCCTGCAAGACTCAAACACATATCAAATACATATGAAAACCTAACTTAAACTCTTTGACACACACATCAAAACCTAGGTCGATTGCACCAACAGGGCTTATATAGGAAGCCCTTCCATCCTTGCTTAGCAATGATAAGGGGACCTACACGCATGCGCGGGCCAAACCCAAATTGAGTGGATTTGGGGGGTTTGAGCAGGAAATCCATAAACCGGGCGTCACGTATGCGCGCGTTCGGGGGGGGGGGGGGGGGGGGGGAAAATCCCCAGCCTGTGGGCCTTGCGCTCACGGGCGGCCCGGTCTGTTTTTGCTGGTTTGGTTCAGTCTGAACCAAACCAGTTTGGTTTCCAGTTCGGTCTGAACCAAAACCAAACCAGAGTTTGGTTTTTCGGTTTTGTTCCGCGTGTGAGGAAGGGATGCGGACGCGACACTGAGACGCGTTTCCTCGCTAGCGAAGCAGTGCTTCGTATCTTCTCAGAGTGAATAAAAGGGGACTTGCAGCACCTCTATTCTTCACTCGAGCCTCGAGCTTTCTCCTCCTTCTCCCATCTCTGTACGATTCATTCTGCACGGTTTTCTGCTTTCTTCTCGTCGAGTTTTTCGCTACTTTCTTGTCCTGAGGCTTGGTCTTCTGGCGATCTGAGGTCCGAGTGTAGCGTCCGTTTTGGAGTGCACCTACGGACAATACGAGCGGTTGATGGATCTTGGGGGAATTTTTCCGGAGAGCCTTTGCACCGTCAGGCGGTAATAAATTCTCTAAGGACAGTCGGCGTGCCGACGCTTCAACCGGATAACTATATTCTAAACCCTACTCCTTTATTTATCTGTCTATTGCATGCTTTTTTTGTGCGAATATAATACTGCTTATATTGCTTTATTTTACAACATTCTTAGAGAATTTATTGCCTACATCAATAGACATGATGAATGATAGGGTAATAGGATCTGATGAGGCTAGTGCTAGACCCGAGAAATTTTACGGGCAAAACTTCAGACGTTGGCAACAACGGATGAAATTTTGGCTTACTACGCTAGGGTTATTCTCCGTTATAGAAACAGACCCTCCTTCACCTAATGAAGAGGAACCTGCCCGTAGTGCTGCCTTAGAGAGGTTTAAGCAAAGGGATTATCTCTGCCATGGGAGAATCCTTTCTGCCCTCTCAGACGCACTATTTGATGTGTATTGCTCAACCTCTTCAGCTAAAGAGCAGTGGAAATCTTTGGATAAAAAATATAACTCCGAAGATTCTGGTTTAGAAAAGTATACTGTGGCAAAATTTCTGAACTTCAAAATGGTTGAAGGCAAATCTGTGGTTGAGCAGACACATGAATTCCAAGTTCAAATTCATGGTCTTGCTGAAGGAGATATGACATTACCTGAAAAATTTCAGGTCTTGTCTATCATCGAAAAATTGCCTCCGAGTTGGGAAGATTTTGGCATGACTCTTAAACATCGGAGAGGTAAAATCTCTCTAGAAGATTTGATGATTGCCTTAAATATCGAAGAAAAACATCGGAAGCAACATAAAAATGATGATACAAGAATGCCTTTGGAATTTATTCCGAAGGCGAATGTAGTAGTCTCATTTGACAAGAAGAAATTCAAAAATCAGAAAATGAAGAACAAGATGAAACCCAACCCAAAGGTTCAAAAGAAAACTGGAACCAAACCTAAGCCTTGCTGGGCATGTGGACAGGTTGGACATTATGCCAAATTCTGCCCTAAGCGAAAGGACAAGGAGAAAAACCAAAGCAATACGTCCAACACCAAGGCACAAGTAAATGTCGTGACTGCTAGTAACGATACCAGCGATAGGTTTGTTACCTTCAAACCCGAACTAAACTTGATCTATCAACCCAATGAATGGTTAGTTGATACAGGTGCTAATGTACACTGTTGTGTTGATCACTCTGCCTTCCTTACTTATCAGGTAATTGAAGGCACTTCCGTGACCATGGGGAACCATTCTACAGCCAGGGTGTTTGGGATAGGACAAGTTGACCTGAGGTTCACCTCTGGAAAAGTCCTGTCACTGCATGAGGTGCACCATGTTCCAGCGGTCCGTCGGAATTTGATTAGCGGATCAAAGTTAGTCCGTGCTGGTTATGAGTTGAACTTTAAATGTAATAAAGTTGTAATATTATATTTAGGAACCTTTATTGGAAAAGGTTACCTTAATGAAGGTTTATTCAAACTCAATGTAGAAAATGCTACCTTAAATAAATCTACTAATATTGGTTGTTCATATAACATTGAGTCTTATGATATATGGCATGACAGATTAGGACATGTCAATTTTAATACCGTGAAAAGGATGATGAACCTTGACATGATTCCTAAATATGCTATAAATGGTAGGAAAAAATGTGAAGTTTGTGTGCAATATAAACAAACCCGAAAACCCTTCAAATCAGTTGATAGAAATTCTGATATTTTAGAATTAATCCATACTGATTGTTGTGAGTTTAACGGTGTAATAACGAGAGATCATAAAAGGTATTTCATCACCTTCATTGATGATCACTCTCGTTATTGTTATGTTTATTTGCTAAAAACCAAGAATGAAGCTTTAGATAAATTTATGGTTTTTAAATATGAAGCTGAGAATCAAACCGATAAAACTATTAAGAGGTTAAGGTCTGATAGGGGTGGAGAATTTACCTCGAACCTGTTTAAAAAATTTTGTCAAGATACAAGTATAATCCATGAGGTAACTGCTCTATATAGTCCTCAATCCAACGGTATAGCAGAACGGAAAAATCAAACCCTTGAAGATATGATTAATTCCATGTTAGGCAGTTCTGGGTTACCCAACTTTATGTGGGGGGAGGCTCTATATACTGCATGCCATGTGCTAAATAGAGTCCCAATGAAGTCAAGGGATAAAACACCATATGAGCTTTGGAAAGGCCGAAGGACAAGTTTGAAATATCTTAAAGTGTGGGGGTGCCTTGCAAATGTACTAGTACCTGAACACAGAAGGAAAAAACTTGGTCCAAAGACCGTAGATGATATCTTCTTGGCTTATGCTCAAAATAGTATTGCATATAGGTTCCTGATTATTAAATCAGAAATTCCTGGAATAGATGCAAATACTATTGTAGAACTTCGCGATGCTACATTTTTTGAGGATATATTTCCTATGAAGACGAGAACACCTCAATCTAGTATTCCTACTAGAAATGAGCCTTCTTCCGTAGAGGTCCCACTATCCGTAGTGGGTACACCTTCCTCAAGTCACTCTAGACTAGATGAATCTAGTGAGTATACAGAACCAAGAAGGAGCAAGAGGCAACGTGTGTCTACGGATTTAGGCCAGGACTTTATCACCTATAATATAGAAGGTGATCCTGTGACATATAGAGATGTTATGGCTTCTCCTGAAGCTAAACACTGGAAAGAGGCTATTAAAAGTGAAATGGACTCTATTATCTCTAATGCCACTTGGGAGTTGGTAGATTTACCTCCTGGGTGTACCACTATAGGATGTAAATGGATGTTTAAGAGAAAACTAAAACCTGATGGGTCAGTAGATAAATTCAAAGCCCGCCTAGTTGCTAAGGGATTCAAACAAAAAGAAGGGATTGACTATTTTGACACTTATTCTCCTGTTACCAGAATTACTACAATCCGAGTGTTAATCGCATTAGCATCCATATATCATCTTGAGGTCCATCAAATGGATGTCAAAACGGCATTCCTGAATGGAGATCTAGAAGAAGAGATATATATGGATCAGCCTGAGGGATATGTAGTCTCTGGAAATGAGAATAAAGTCTGTAGGTTAGTCAAATCTCTTTATGGTTTGAAGCAAGCCCCAAAGCAGTGGTACGAAAAATTTGATAGAGCTATGCTATCGTTTGGCTTTGAAGTAAATGACTCTGATAAATGTGTGTATGCTAAAATGAAAGGTGATAATTGTATTATCCTATGTTTATATGTAGATGATATTCTACTATTTGGAACTAACCTTTCTATTATTAATGAGACTAAGGCCCTCTTAAGTGGTAAGTTTGATATGAAGGATATGGGTTGTGCTGATATGATTTTAGGGCTGAAGTTGACTCGTTCAACTGATGGAATAACAATTTCTCAGTCACTCTATGTTGAGAGAGTATTAGAGAAATATGGTTATAGCCAAGTTAAATCTATTGTCACACCATATGACCCTTCAAAAACTCTCCACAATAATAATAGTGGTGTGGCAGTGTCTCAATTAAGATACTCACAAATAATAGGTAGTTTAATGTATTTAGCTAATTGTTCTAGACCTGAAATTTCTTTTGCTATAACGAAATTGAGCAGGTTTACCAGCTGTCCGGACAGAACGCATTGGGATGCATTAGACAGAGTACTCAGATACCTAAAAGGTACTATATCCTTGGGCTTGTGGTATGAAAGATTCCCTGTAGTCCTGGAGGGATATAGTGATGCTAGTTGGATAGCAGACACTGCTGAGTGTAAAGGCGTTACTGGTTATGTCTTTACACTTGGAGGCGGTGCAGTTGCTTGGAGGTCTGTTAAACAGACAATTATATCCCGTTCTACATCTGAAGTAGAATTGTGTGCTTTAGATACCACAGTAACTGAAGCTGATTGGCTTAAAGGTCTTCTTTCAGAAATTCCCTTGATGGTAAAGCCAATACCTTCTATTTCAGTACACTGTGATAATCAAACAACAATAGCTCAGATTAGAAGCTCCAAGTATAACCAGAAACAGAAGAGACATGTACGAATAAGATTGAAGTCTATTCGTGAGCTAGTGTCTCTTGGAGTGGTGTCATTGGACTTCGTAAGTTTAAAAGACAATATTGCTGATCCACTCACAAAAGGACTTAATTCTGAGAAAATCAAGAGATCCAGTAAGGGAATGGGACTGAGGCCTATCCCGGTTTCATCTATAACGGTAACCCAACCTATCTGATTGGAGATCCCAAGAAGTAGGTTCAATGTGGTATAAACAAGTTATAAGGCTGAACCGTAAGCATCAAATTGATTGAGATGTAATCTCATAGTCTCTTCCCTGGATAGATGCTTGACTGCTTGTAAGGATGAACTTAAAGGCTCTTAATGAGTTCAAGGTCTTATTGACAGGATACTCGCAGTACATCCTTGGAGAACTCACCTATGTAAGTGTAACTGTGTGGCCGCAGTGTGGGGTGTCTAGGCAACTCCCCTTAGCACTTATGAAACAAGATTCGGTGGCATGGTCGTAATGCACCAACCCAGAATGATTCAACCGTCGCCCGTGATGAGTTGTTACCATTTGACTTCACATATAAAAAGGTTTAAGTTCAAGACCTAGTTCACTTCAAACCTATGTGAATAAGATTGGTGTACTTAGGTGAAAATTCAAACCGGAAGGTATTTTCACTAAAAGCTCATTGTAACCTAGCCTCAGGACATATTTTTTTGTTTTATTTTTGTTTTTAACTGAAATGATTTGAATTTGTGGGGGATTGTTGAATTTTGTTTTAAATTCAAAGCATTTTTTTTGGTAGTGTTTTTAGTCCCACATTGCTAAGTGGAGAAGCTTGGAAGGGCTTATATAGGAAGCCCTTCTATCCTTACTTAGCAATGATAAGGGGACCTACACGCATGCGCGGGCCAAACCCAAATCGAGTGGATTTGGGGGGTTCGAGCCGGAAATCCATAAACCGGGCGTCACGCACGCGATTAACACGCGCAGGGGGGGGGGGGAGTGCAAATCCCCAACCCGTGGGCCTCGCGCTCACGGGCGGCCCGGTATGTTTTTGCTGGTTTGGTTCAGTCTGAACCAAACCAGTTTGGTTTTCAGTTCGGTCTGAACCAAAACCAAACCAGAGTTTGGTTTTTCGGTTTTGTTCCGCGCGTGAGGAAGGGACGCGGACGCGACACTGAGACGCGTTTCCTCACTAGCGAAGCAGTGCTTCGTATCTTCTCAGAGTGAATAAAAGGGGACTTGCAACACCTCTATTCTTCACTCGAGCCTCAAGCTTTCTCCTCCTTCTCCCTTCTCTGTGCGATTCATTCTGCACGGTTGGGTCCGAGTGTAGCGTCCGTTTTGGAGTACACCTACGGACGAGACGAGCGGTTGTCGGATCTTGGGGGAATTTTGCCGGAGAGCCTTTGCACCGTGAGGCGGCAATACATTCTCTAAGGACAGTCGGCGTGCCGACGCTTTAACCGGATAACTATATTCTAAACCCTACTCCTTTATTTATCTGTCTATTGCATGTTATTTTTTGTGCGAATATAATACTGCTTATATTGCTTTATTTTACAACACTCCTTCTAGGCGAGCCCGGTGGAAATCACACACTGTTGCAATTTCCAGACGCGGCTCTACACAACACCTACGACAGCAAGCACCACGATTGTAGACTTGCGACTTTGTCGCCGGCCTCCCAAGGCTACACTCCGGCCACGAATCTCGCAGTGCTATTCAGACCTTGCGATGTGTGGAAAAAGCGATAACTTCATGATTTTCCTTAGTGCAGGATTTTGATACCATTGTTGAATATAGAATGGAAATAAATACTAAATCCCATACTTTGCGTTGGAGCATATCTTGGACAGTTGGACGAAGAAAATAGCAGATGAAGGAAGTCGCCTCTTGAAATATTCAAACATAATTGTCCAATTCTTATTCATCATGTTTCAAATATCATACACAATAGCTACAAACTTATACATGAGAGACATATCTATTTTAATCAAAGATATAACATTGTTTAAATCTGAGTAGCAAACGATGTGTCTAAATCCTAAGGATCAAGATAACAAAAGATCATGTAAAATAGCTACTAACTCTACATGAAGGGTATTAGAAAAACGGAGGGAGCCAGCAAAGCCTTTAATCCAAGCACCATGAGAGTTGCGAATAACACCTCCAAAATCTACCATACCCAATTTACCAATACAACTACCATCCACCTTAAGAATCGTGTGCTCAATGTCAAGAGAATGCCAATGTAACCACTGCTCCCAATGCAGAACTTTGAAGATAGGGACAAGATCATGGCAATCTAGCCAAAAAAAAGAAATTTCACTTTCTCATGCGCTTTTAGCTTCTGTATTTTTTTCAACTCCACATCCCTTTATTAAAGGACACAATATTACAATATTTTATAAGCCAAGAATAATCAGCTTTAATTGAATAAAAAAAATTAATGTCTTCCTTCTATAATAAAACTGTTAGTGCAGATTGAATCTGGTTTTGATATTGGTAAAAGTTTAAAATCAAAGTTAATTGTTATTTAATGAGCTTGACTAAATGTGAAAGAAAGTCCTAATTAAGTTTAGATAAAGAAGTTCTGGTCGAGTGGATTGGGCAGAAAATCCTGATTGAGTGGATTGGGTAAAAAAATGTCTTGGTTGAGTGGATTGGACAAAGAAGTACTGGTCGAGTGTAGGTTAAAAGTCTTGACAGAGAAAATCAGAATGTTGGCAAACATTCTGTGATACATAACAGTCAATTGATGGTTAATACTAGTTGACTGGTATGTGACTGTTAAACTAGTGACGGCTGAAAATCCTACAAATCCTTGAGTATCGTTGAAGTTCATCAATCAACTGATATAAACTCTAATCGACTGATGACTATGAAAAAGTAAAAAGGAAATTTTGGAGCTTGGAGAGAATATAACTTGTTTATACTAAAACATTCTTAAGCTCTCAAAGTGATCTCTAAGTTTTCATAGTTTCAATTTCTTCCTCCCAAACTCATTCCTTCATCTTGTAAGAGGAAAAGATCATCTTGTAAAGGTTTATCCACCTTCGTATTTGCTTCGAGAAGGAGAAGATCATAGTAGAAGCTTGATCATGTGTTCTTGAATTAGTCATCTCAACGAGGTGGAGATCGAGTAAATTAAAGAGTTAGCATTGCATTCTTGTTATTTTATTCTAGCATTTCCATTGTTTTTGTTTCCACTAACAAGTTGTAGGCAGAAATCGAAGAGAAACTATTTACCAACCCCCCCCGCCCGCGCGGACACAAAGGTCATAACAATTGGTATCAGAGTGACGTTTGTCTTGGAAGAACTCACCGTCAACCAAAGCATCAAGATGACATTTCAAGAGGGATATAGCACCGCTCGATCACTTTTTCGATGATAACGATTTCACATATTAGAAAGATAGTATGGAGAATTACTTAATGAATGATATTGAAAATTATTTTAGCATTATAGATGAGTTCAAAAAACCATTGGATCCACTTGGAGGACCTATTCCAACCAAGGATTGGACGAAAGAGATTTCAAAGAAGGCTCAAGTCATAACAACCTTACAATGTAGACTCTCCAAGGAACAATTAAGCAAGGTTGGCCCTTTCAACTATGCCAAAAAGCTTTGGGAAAAGCTTATTGAGTTAAATGAAGGATTGCGTGAATCAAGAAGGGCTAAGAGGAATCTCTTGGTGGGTCAACTTTAAACCTTCACCATGAAGACAAATGAAACTGTTAATCAAATGCATAGTAGATTCAAAGAGATAGTAAATGACTTCATGTAATAGATGAGAAAATTGACAACCAGGATCTAGTAAGGTATGCCCTTCAAGCCTTTCCTAGAAATAATTTATGGGCATCAATGGTTGATGCATATAAAGTTTCTAGAGATGTTTTCTTAGTTAAGATTGATGAATTATTTTGTGAATTTGAACTTCATGAACAAACTAACGTGTCTTCAAAAGAGAAAAGTATAGCTCTTATTGTAGAAAAGAAGGATAAAAAGAAAAAGAAAGAAAAGAAGGAAGAATCCTGATCATCCGAGTCTGAGCAAGAATCATCAGATAGGGATGAAGAAATATTGGCTAGTGAAGTAGTTCACTATGTCAAAAAGATGATGGGAAAAACAAGAAGGTTCAAAAGGAAGAATGTTAAGAACATGTTTCAACCCTTAAAAGGTAACTCTACTACAAGTTTCAATTGCAATACTAATGTCATGTCATTTGTTATAAATGCAACAAGAAAGAGCACATCAAGTCAAATTACCCAAACTTGAAAAAGAAAGAAGAAAAGGAGAAAAAGAAGGAGAAGAAGGAGGAGGCCATGGTGGCCCAAGCTACATGGAAGACCCGAAGCATTAATTCATTGGATGAAGATGAGTTATGTCATGTCACCCGACAGATGACATTTATGGCTTTTGAAGATAATAAGGAAGCTTCAGGTCAAGAGGAAGCTTCAAGTGAAGAGGAAGCATCAAGTGAAAAAGAATCAAGAGATGAAACGTCATCTAGTGACGATGAGGTAAAAGAATCTCCTAAAATAGAACTTCTTTATAAAACTATTGCTTATCTAGAGTGAGATTCATAACACTAGACCAAACACCCATATGGTTAATAAGTTTATAAAAGATTAACTAGTATCAAAAAGCCTAAGAATATAGGATGACACAAAGCGGAGTTTGATTTAAAGAAAGTTGCATATCATCTTGGGTGAGTAAAAGGTCGATTAAATCAAATTAACCTTTAAAGGTAATATTTACTATTTTGAATTTAGAAGATTTTTTTTGAAATAATATGCAATAAATTATTTAAAATAATTTTACAAACTAATTGAAAATTAAATAAAAGGATCAAATTGTTCAATAATAAAAAAATTTAAAAGGGGTGTTGCGAGAATCGAACTCGCGACCTCTCGCACCCAAAGCGAGAATCATACCACTAGACCAAACACCCATATTGTTTTTAAATTTATAAATAATTAACTAGTATTAAAAATCCTAAGAAGATAGGATGGCATGGTTGTAATCAAGTCGAGCCAGACCGAACTCTTGAATGTTTGAGTTTGACTCGTTTGTAATCGAGCCGAGCTCGAGCTTTATTTAACAAATATATTCATGACTCATGAGCTTATTCGAGCTTTTATCGAACTTAAACAAACTTAATAAATATAAATTATAAATTTGAATATTCATTAAAAATTAAATTATATATTTAGAGAAAATTATAATATTTTTATTAAAATTTATAATTTTATTCCAATAAATAAATTTAATATATATGTTTATATGTTTCATAAGTAAAGTGTAAAATCTATAAAAATTTAAAAGGGGTGTTGCGAGAATCGAACTCGCGACCTCTCGCACCCAAAGCGAGAATCATACCACTAGACCAAACACCCAGATTGTTTTTAAATTTATAAAGGATTAACTAGTATTAAAAATCCTAAGAAGATAGGATGGCATGGTTGTAATTGAGTCGAGTCAGACCAAACTCTTGAATGTTTGAGTTTGACTCGTTTGTAATCGAGCCGAGCTCGAGCTTTATTTAACAAATATATTCATGACTCATGAGCTTATTCGAGCTTTTATTGAACTTAAACAAACTTAATAAATATAAATTATAAATTTGAATATTCATTAAAAATTAAATTATATATTTAGAGAAAATTATAATATTTTTATTAAAATTTATAATTTTATTCCAATAAATAAATTTAATATATATGTTTATATGTTTCATAAGTAAAGTGTAAAATCTATAAATTAATATGAAAACTATTATTTTTTTATTTAAAAGTTGATTCGTGAGCTTAACGAACATGTTCACGAGCTAACGAGCAGAATATTGTGAAGCTTGAACTTGGTTTGTTTATCTTAACAAGTCTCATTAAAAGAGCTCAAACAAGCTTTTATCGAATCGAGTCTCGAATAGCTCATAAGCGGTTTGGTTCATTTACACCATTTGGATGGCACAAAGTAGAGTTTGATTTAAAAAAAGTTGGATTAGTCACCTCAAGGAGGTGGAGACCGAGTAAATTAAGGAGTTAGCATTGCATTCTTGTTATTTTATTCTAGCATTTCCATTGTTTTTGTTTCCACTAACAAGTTGTAGGTAGAAATCGAAGAGAAGCTATTTACCCCCCGCCCCACTAGTCGGACACAAAGGTCCTAACAATTGGTATCAGAGTAAGATTTGCCTTGGAAGAACTCACCATCAACCAAAGCATCAAGATGGCATTTCAAGAGGGATATAGCATCGCTCGATCACCTTTTCAATGATAACGATTTCACATATTAGAAAGATAGAATTGTTAGGGTCGAAATGTAGCTAGAGGGGGGGGGGGGGGAATAGCTCGTCGTTCTCATTGTTGCTTGTTTATTGGTGATGATAGGCAGCGAAAAATACAAGAAGCAAAAAAACAAGGCTAACACGAAGAATTTACTTGGTATCCACCTCAAAAAGAGGTGACTAATGTTGGGGCAATTTCCCTAGGTCATGTTTGACCAGTTTGACTAAGCTTAAGTTGAGTCAAGTTTGAGTCAGGATTTGAGTTTTGATGTTTGACAATATATGGAGATTGCTAGAGCAATTGTCCGATTGTGGAGATGGTCAAAAAGTTGACCAGGTTGAGAAGAAGAGAAGTCAAGAAGGTCAAGATTGACAGGAGACTTGACTGGGTAAGTCCTAACTGGAGGTTAGGCAGTGGTGAAGTCCTAGCTGGAGATTAGGCAATGGTGAAGTCCTAACTGGAGGTTAGGCAGTGGAGAAGTCCTAACTGGAGGTTAGGCAATGGGAAAGTCTTAACTGGAGTTTAGACATCTGGGAAAGTCCTAATTGGAGGTTAGGCAAGAGTGAAAATCCAAGTAGGTCAGTGTTAACCAGACTTGGTGGTGAAAGTCCTGATAAGTGAGATTAGGCAATTGGAAAGTGCTAGTATAGCTAGGCAAAGGGAAAGTCCTGGTGAGGAGCCAGGCAACTGGAAAGTCCAAGTGTGATCTTGGCAAAAGGAAAGTCCTGGTGTGGAGCCAGGCAATTGGAAAGTCCAAGTGTGATCTTGGCCAAGGTTGTAAGTCCAAGCATGTGGTCTTGGCAAGGTAAGTCCTAGTGTGACTTGGCGAGGAGAACCCGACAACTAAGATGAGGCCGATGGAAGCTCTAGAAGGCAAGGCGTGAAGGATGGGGAGATATCCGAGGGACGCAAGGCTGATGGAGGAGGCTAGAAGGCTAGTTCGAGGTTGGTCGGGAGTAGCCAAATGCTAGGCGTGCAAATCCAATAGGTCACGGTTGACCGAGAGTTGGGTTTGGGAAGCTGGACTTGTGTTTGAGTCAATTCCAGGGTGTTCAGTTGATCGGGCGATCGATTGAACAGACTCCAATCGATCAGCCGATTGATTGGAGTGTGCTGCGATTGTTGGAATGACCCAATCGATCGGTCGATCGATTGGGGTCAGGAAATCACAAACATAGAAGCTCTCCCAATCGATCGGACGATCGATTGGGAGCTGCCAATCGATCGGTCGATAGATTGGGCAGCAGAAGCTCTCGCGTGGGCGCGAGAGCATAGAAAGGCTCTGAATCGATTGGTCGATCGATTCTGGCAGTCCCAATCGATCGGTCGATCGATTGGGAAGTGACCGTTGCGCAGGTTGTAGGCGATGGATGGCTGGGATTGCTGGGTGCTGACGTGGCAATCGATTGAGGATGGATTGGATCGATTGTGAGCGTTGTTTAAAGTCTTGGCGGAGCGTTTTCTCCGCAGTTCTTTGCGAGCTTTCTCTTGCGATTTGTGTGTGATTCACCGGCGATTTTCTCCGAGCTTCTCCGCCAGTTCATGAAGGCTCTTGGGGTGCATTCCCAAGATTCAAGAGGCAACAACAAGCAATAAGTAAGCAAGAAGAGAGTGTTTCTATTTGTATTTGTATTTCTTCTTCTTGTGTGAATTGTTTGTGTGTGTGAGAGTTTGTACAAGGCTTCTCCGCCTTCGGCTGCGACCAAGAAGGAGGGTTTTCATAGTGGAGATAGCTTCGTGTGTGGATCATTAGATTAGTCACCTCTTCTTGAGGTGGATACCAAGTAAATCCGAGTGTTAGTGTTGTGGTTGTTTTTGTCTTTGTATTCCGCTGCACATCATCAAGACGCAACCAACGAATGCGCGACGAGCCGCTATTCACCCCCTCCTCTAGCGGGCACAAAGGTCCCAACAGCTAATCCAAGGATCCACACACGACACACACTCTCTACTATGAAACACTCATTTACGGTAACCACCGAAGGCGGAGAAGCCTGTATAGGAGTCACACACAAAAATACACAAGAAGAGCAAAATACAAGCTGATACAATAGTAAACCTTACAAGATTTACACGGTAGAAACCCTAGCTTGCTTTTCTTCTTGCGTGTTGTTGCCTCTTGAACCTTGGAAGTGCACCAACACTTGTTTCCAAGAGCCTTCAAGTGTTTCCAAGAGCCTTCAAGAATTGGTTGTGAGCTATGGAGAAGATGTTGTGTAGATCAGAGATGAATCGGGCGAAGATGTGCTGAAGAAGACACTCGCATCGGCTTTATTCAGCCCCAACGGTCGGATCCCAATCGATTGAATTGCTCTCAATCGATTGGGGAGGATTTGGAAATCGCATGTGTGCTCTCTCGATAGATCCAGAACGCCTCTGTGCTCTCTGGAAATTGCCTGAATCGATTGCCCGATCGATTCAAGGCTTCTCGCGATTTTTCAGCTTCCCAATCGATCACCCGATCAATTGGAGGCTCCCAATCGATCGGTTGATCTATTGGGAGGGCTTCTGTGCGATTAGCGACAACTTCCCAATTGATCCACTGATTAATTGGGAGGAACCTTTGTCGTGGAACCTATCTAATCGATCAACTGATTGATTGGACATGATTCAATCGATCGGTTTATCGATTGAATCAGCTCGATTTGCCCTAATCAAGTCCCAAGTCCCTAAAACCCAACATCCGGTCAACCATGACCTGTTGGGACATCATGCCTAGCATCCGGTCACCCTAGACCTGCTAGGACTTCCTCACCAAGTGTCCAGTCAATCCCTTTAACCCACTTGGATTTTTTCCTTGTATCAAGTATCTGGTCAACCCTTTGACCTACTTGGACTTCTCAATACCAGGTGTCCGGTCAACCTTGACCCACTTAGATTTCCACGTGCCTGGCTTCACTCACTAGGACTTCCCATCTGCTTGGCTTCACTCACCAAGACTTTCCATCTGCCTGGCTTCACTCACCAGGACTTTCACCTAGCTTCACTCACTAGGATTTTCATACTGGCTAGCTTCACTCACTAGGTCTTTCACCTGGCTTCACTCACCAGGATTTTCCAACTGCCTGACTTCACTCACCAGGACTTCTTCTCTGCCTAGCTTTACTCACTAGGTCTCTCACCTAGCTTCACTCACTAGGATTTTCAAACTGCATGAGGATTTTCACATACTACCTGGTTTCACTCACCAGGACTTCCCAGTCAAGAATCCGATCAGTCTTGACCTACCTGACTCTTCTTCACATCTAACTGGTCAACCTTGACCAGAGAAGAATTGTACTAACAATCTCCCCAAATGAACGATTGCACCTGCAATCTCCATGTATTATCAGTCTTCATGTATTGTCAAACATCGAAACCCAAACATCAAGACTTAAGCTTGAGCCATCTCAAGCTTAGTCAACCATGTCAACCTTGACCTAGGGATTATTGCACCAACAATCTCTCCCTTTTTGATGGTTGGCAATACCTTCAAGTTAGGCTAATCCCATAGCCTCAACTTTATTTCATGCCAAGGTATCAATGAGGATTTCCTTCATTCTCCCCCTTTCCTAGAGGGCAAACTCCCTCTTTAGGTAATGAAGGTCTAACTTAAACCCTACATTCTCCCCCTATTGGCACACATAAAAAAGAACTCTCCCCTTGAAGAGTTACTCACCGTTGTTCACAACTTCACTTGTTGGACACAACACTACAACGAAGGTCTCATACCCTTACTATATTCAACGCTCACCCTTGAGCATTAACCAATCCAATCAATGAAGGCCCCATACCGTTCACTGTATTTCCATGTTATGATGCTCATCCTAGAGCATCCATAACCCCACAATGAAGATATCCACTCTCCATTGTTCTTCAACGCTCAACCTTGAGCATTGTTTTTCAAAATGAAGGTTTAACCACCTTCAATGGTGTCGGAAAATAAATTTTCATGTTCTTAAAAAGTAACTCCCCCTAAAGACATACACGTAACTTCTGTCATTGCACCAACAATGACTTGGAATCCCTAAATCTTTAGGAAACTCAAATTTAGAAGTTTTAAGGTTCAAAAATCCAATAATGAAACTAAACCTCAACCTAAACTTCTACTTAGTCTTCCTTAATCAATCCATCCTTATTTTCATCATGAAAACTCCCCTTAAATGTATACAAATATATTTTGAGGGGTTAGGAATGATTACCTAGACTAAAAATGGTCTGAAATGCTGAAATTAAGCTTTCCCAGCTGAAATCAGCACTTCAATCGATCAATGGATCGATTGAAGTAGTGTGGATCAATCCACTGAGTTTCTGTTCACGATAACCACCTACTCAATCGATCGCCCGATCGATTGAGGCACTTCAATCGATCGGGTGATCGATTGAATGCTTGATTTTTTGAAGTTTGATTTAAGTGAACTTCAGAAACTCTCCAAAAATTCTACAAAATTCTAAAAATTGTGAAAATTTGTGTAGACATTACTTAGGGTATACACTATCAAGGAAATAGTTTTCTATGAAAATACTTCATATTTTCAAAGATTGACACAAACTTGAAAACTTGTAAAAATTTTAGTGTTTTCTTCAAGTTTGTGTTTAACTTTTCAATGATGATTACTATCAAAAGATAGTCTTCACCAAGGTTTTCCAAAGGGTATTTAAAAATATTTTCAAAACTAATATCCAACCATGTTCTTTGGGCTCAATGCACATGACTTGTACATTAGCTTTTTCAATGATTGGAATACACATAACTATGTGTTTTGATAAACATAAAACTCAAAGAATGGACTAAATCAACATCTTGAGTTTTGTTCATCATCCTAACATCTCACTTGTATCTAATGTACACTAAAACACATACAAGTCACCTTAAAGGTCTTTGTGAGATGTAAAGTTTAGTTTTGCCTAAACTAGGGATCATGCATATTTATCTAGGCATTTTGAGATTATAAACATCCATCTAGGATGTTACTTGTTAGTAAATGTCATTATCCTTAATTGCAAGGAATTAAAAATAATGTATGTTGTGCTATGACATACATTAAAATAAATAATTTTCAAAAGAAAACTTACTATAACTATATGATGTATGTACGACATGACATGGTATTTTTGTTTGTTTTTCATAATAAGCATGAATGCTAAACATGATGTCATGGCATGTGATGGGCAAACAAGGCATGATAGTTTAGCTTAAACAGAATACCTAGATTATCTATCTAAGTGTCCTTAAATCCTTAGCTAAACCTAAGAATAATCCTAGATTGCCCATATTCTCTTAAGAAAATACCCAAACCCAACTTGACATTTCTTTTACTCTTAATTTGTTGTGCCAATTAAAATTACACATAATTCCTCAAGATTTGGCACATTTTTACTCTTTCAAAGAGTAAGCATTTTAAATTAAGGCCTAGCTTGCCCTTAACTTTCTAAGAAAATACCAAAACCCCAACTTGGCATTTCTTATCCTTTTATAAATGTGTCAATTTAAATTATGTCCAATTCCTCAAATTCTTGACACATTTTACTCTTCCAAAGAGTAAACAAATTTAAAATAAGGCTTAAATTTGTCTTTAATTCCTTAAGAAAATGTCAAAAATCCTAACTTGGCATTTCTTGTGCTCTTCTTATTTGTGCCAATCAAAATTAAATTTAATCCCTCAAAGCTTGACACATTTTACTCTTCCAAAGAGTAATCAAATAATCCTTTTCATTTTCAAAGGTTAATAAAAACCTTGAAAATGCTCTTTGAATGTCAACTTCATCAAGGTTGGATTAACTATCCTTCCAATTTTAGTTGACACTCTCTAACCCATCTAGGGGGTAGAGAAAATACTCCTAGGAACACAAAACATATTGGTGCTCCTTAGATGTCTAGGTACTCACTAGGGATAACTTCCCTAGATACCTTTCTAATAACCTTGTTTGGCTTCTTAGAATCGTTGGTCACCTTTTCTAGATCAATTCTAGGGATTGCCTCCCTCATGACCCTCTTAGTGACTTTCTTAGACTTCTTAGAAGTCTTAGTCACATTCGTTGTAAAGATACTCCTAGGGATAACTTCCCTTGTATCCTTGACTTGATCGCTAGACCTAGGGTTAGTTCTATAGCTATATGGAACCCTATGATAAGAAGGCACATCCTTCTTGGTTTTAGGTTTGTATCCCAAACCCCTATGGCCAATGGATGGCTTATGTGCTCCTAGACCTATTTTATGCTCTTTTTACCCTTTTTGGATATTTTCCATCCTTATTAGGGTCTTTTCAATTTTATCAAGTCTTAACCTCAAGACTTGATTTTCTTCCCATAAATCCCTAGATTTTGGTTTTTCATTGTGTCCTTGAGTATTTTTATTTTTAGGCTTATAACTAAAATCCTTAGAGTTCTTGCCTAAATTTTTATCTAGCTTCCTAACCTTAGGTATGGTAATTTTAGTATGAAGAGCTACATGTTTTTCCTTAATGTTATTATGCTTTCTATTTTTATGGTAAATAGCATTAAAATGAAATAAAGTTGAATTAGCATACTTTTTACCATTTGTCAAAGGAATAGGTTCAATAAATGATACCTTGGGTTTTACCTTGGAAGCTCCCCTTGACTTGTGCTTCCTCCCTTGACTTTGACTGCTTTCTTCTCCTTTGGACATTGGCTCCGATAATATCCTTTTTGATGACACGAGAAGCACACAATGTGCTCCTTGCTCTTCTTTGTTGTGGGGACGGTCTCTTTGGGCTTCTCCTTGCCCTTAGGTGCCACTTGACCCTTCTACTTGGCCAATTTAGGGCACTTACTCTTGTAGTACCCATGTTCCCTACACTCAAAATATATAATATGATTTTTATTTTTAATTAAAATATTTTTACCTTCGCATGTAGGGATGACACATGATCCTCCATTTGATGTCTTTTGATTTTTGGAGGATGCATCATCTTCTTCTCCATTTGACCCGGATGTAGAAGCTTCTCCTTCTTCTTGATCTGGTGTCAACAAAGGTCACTCCCCTTCAATCCTAGAGATGGAGGCTTCTTCATCTTCATCTTGTATATGGGACAAGAAGTATGTTCCCTCCTTGCCATTTTTATTACATTCCTTTGAAGATGAGGCTTCTTAGACTTCTTCTTCGGAAGTTGAGCATCTCTCAACTTCGGAGTCCTCTTGCTCTTGATTTTGATCCACTGAATCACCCTCTTTGGATTCTTCTTGATTTGGTACAGTGGAGGGATCTCATGAACCTTTGCCAATTTACTCCAAATCTCCTTGGCATCCTCGAATTCTCCAATTTGAGCCAAAATATTGCTTGGCAATAACTTGACCAATAGCTTGGTCAATTTATCATTTTTCTCGCTCCTTTGAATTTGTTCTTGGCTCCGTTTGCTCTTCTTGAGGATCTTGCCTTTTGAATTTCTTGCAGCTTCGAAGCCTTCCATTAGAGCAAACCATTGCTCTATCTCCACAATCAAGAAATTTTCGATCCTTGATTTTCAAAGATCGAAGCTTGTTGAAGTGAATGGTGAAGGCACCCTTGTGATGAATCTGAATCCATCTCCGAATTCCATTTGAAGTTGAACTGTTGATAAAATCTTTGACTTGATGGAATTTACTTCAACTTCTTTACCCTCTAGCCTTGTTGCCCCTTCCGACGATGATTCCGGTGAAGAACGACCTCGCTCTGATATCACTTGTTATGGTTGAAATGTAGCTAGAGGGGGGTGAATAGCTCGTCGTGCTCATCGTTGCTTGTTTCTTGGTGATGATAGGCAGCGGAAAATACAAGAAACAAAAATACAACGCTAACACGAAGGATTTATTGATATCCACCTCAAGAAGAGGTGACTAATCCAAGGATTCACACACGACACGTACTCTCCACTATGAAAACACTCCTTTACAGTAACTACAGAAGGTGGAGAAGCCTATACAGGACTCACACACAAAAATACACAAGAAGAACAAAATACAAGCTGATACAATAGTAAACCTTACAAGATTTACACGGTAGAAACCCTAGCTTGCCTTTCTTCTTGCGTGTTGTTGCCTCTTGAACCTTGGAAGTGCACCAACACTTGTTTCCAAGAGCCTCCAAGAACTGGCTATGAGCTGTGGAGAAGATGCTGTGTAGATCGAAGAAGAATCGGGTGAAGACGTGTTGAAGAAGACGCTCGCAACGGCTTTATTCAGCGCCAACGGTCGGATCCCAATAGATTGAATTGCTCTCAATCGATTGGGGAGACTTTGGATCGATCGGTCGATTGATCTAGAGCACCTCTGTGCTCTCTGGAAATCACCTGAATCGATTGTCCTATCAATTCAAGGCTTCTCGTGATTTTTCAGCCTCCCAATCGATCACCCGATCGATTGGAGGCTCCCAATCGATCGGTTGATCGATTGGGAGGGCTTCTGTGCGATCGGCGACAACTTTCCAATCAATCCACTAATCGATTGGGAGGAACCTTTGTCGCGACACCTATCCAATCGATTAACCGATCAATTAGACATTATTCAATCGATCGGTTGCTCGACTGAATCAGCTTGATTTGCCCTAATCAAGTCTCAAGCCCCTAAAACCTAACATCCGGTCAACCATGACCTGTTGGGACATCATGCCTAGCATCCGGTCACCCTCGACCTGCTAGGACTTCCTCACCAAGTGTCCAATCAATCCCTTAGACCCACTTGGACTTTTCTCCTTGTGCCAAGTATTCGGTCAACCCTTTGACCTACTTGGACTTCTTAATACCAGGTGTTCGGTCAACCTTGACCCACCTGGATTTCCACGTGTCTGGCTTCACTCACCAGAAGTTCCCTTCTGCCTAGCTTCACTCACTAGGATTTTCCATCTGCCTGGCTTCACTCACCAAGACTTTTCATCTGCCTGGCTTCACTCACCAGGACTTTCACCTAGCTTCACTCACTAGGATTTTCATACTTCCTAGCTTCACTCACTAGGTCTTTTATCCAGTTTCACTCACAAGGATTTTCCAACTGTCTAGCTTCACTCACCAGGACTTCTCCTCTGCCTAGCTTTACTTACTAGGTTTTTCACCTGGCTTCACTCACTAGGATTTTCAAACTGCCTGGCTTCACACACTAGGACTTTCACATACTGCCTGGCTTCACTCGCCAAGAATTCCCAGTCAAGTATCTGGTTAGTTTTGACCTACCTGACTCTTCTTCACATCTAACTGGTCAACTTTGACCAAAGGAGAATTGTACTAACAATCTCCCCAAATGAACGATTGCACATGTAATCTCCATGTATTGTCAAACATAGAAACCCAAACATCAAGACTCAAGCTTAGTCAACCAGGTCAATCTTGACCTAGAGAATATTGCACCAATAAGAATGGAGTATTACTTAATGAATGATATTGAAAATTATTTTAACATTATAGATGGGTTCAAAAACCATTGGATCCACTTGGAGGACCTATTCCAACCAAGAATTAGATGAAAGAGATTTCAAAGAAGACTCAAGCCATAACAACCTTACAATGTGGACTCTCCAAGGAACAATTAAGCAAGGTTGGTCCTTTCAACTATGCCAAAGAGCTTTGGGAAAAGCTTATTGAGTTAAATGAAGGATTGAGTGAATTAAGGAGAGCCAAGAGGGATCTCTTGGTGGGTCAACTTTAAACCTTCACCATGAAGACAAATGAAACTGTTAACCAAATGCATAGTAGATTCATAGAGATAGTAAATGACTTCATGTAATAGATGAGAAAATTGATAACCAGAATCTAGTAAGGTATGTCCTTCAAGCCTTTCCTAGAAATAATTTATGGGCATTAATGGTTTATTCATATAAAGTTTATAGAGATGTTTTCTTAGTTAAGATTGATGAATTATTTTACGAATTTGAACTTCATGAACAAACTAACGTGTTTTCAAAAGAGAAAAGTATAGCTCTTATTGAAGAAAAGAAGGATAAGAAGAAGAAGAAAGAAAAGAAGGAAGAATCCTCATCATCCGAGTTTGAGCAAGAATCATCGGATAGGGATGAAGAAATATTGGCTAGTGAAGTAGTTCACTATGTCAAAAAGATGATGGGGAAAATAAGAAGGCTCAAAAGGAAGGATGTTAAGAACATGTTTCAACCCTCGAAAGGTAACTCTACTAAAAGTTTCAATTGCAATACTAATGTCATGTCATTTGTTATAAATGCAACAAGAAAGGGCACATCAAGTCAAATTACCCAGAATTGAAAAAGAAAGAAGAAAAGGAGAAAAAGAAGGAGAAGAAGGAGGAGGCCATGGTGGCCCAAGCTACATGGGAGACCCCAAGCATTAATTCATCGGATGAAGATGAGTTATGTCATGTCACCCAACACATGACATTTATGGCTTTTGAAGATGATAAGGAAGCTTCAAGTGAAGAGGAAACATCAAGTGAATAAGAATCAAGTGATGAAACGTCATCTAGTGACGTTGAGGTAAAAGAATCTCCTAAAATAGAACTTCTTTATAAAACTATTGCTTATCTAAAGAATGCCTTAGTTAAGTCACAATTTCGAGTTAAGGGTTTAAAATTAGAACTTAAGTCTATTAGGAATGATACATGTATATCTAGTGAGTCAAGTATATTTAAGGAAGAAAATGATAACTTAAAAAATCAAGTGATTGAATTAAGAACATGCTTAGAAAAGTTCACCAATGGGTCAAAATATCTTGATATGATTCTTAGTAACCAAAGAGTCATCTATAACAAGGTCGAATTAGGATATAGACCTAAGACTAAAGTGTAGATCCTGTGCGGTCAGCTAGAGGGGGTGAATAGCCTTGCAATCAAATTTATACTTTCTTTTACTTTTGACTTTAGCAAGGACAAACACACATTAGTTAATAAGAATTAATGATATAAAAGGTAAGAGAAGAAGCCGAGTTTACTTAGTTTGCAACCGAGAATGTTGCTAATCCAAGAAAGTTAAAGCTCCAGTAGTAAGTTCTCCCTTTATGAAGGTGGAGAAGCTCCTACAGAGTTGAGAGTACAGAAGTTCAAAACAAGAAAGAATACAAAGTGTGTTGTACAAAAATGAAAAAGATCAAGACTCTATTTATAGCCCACTAGTCAAAACTAGTCGTTTGTTAATGTGGCGCGCTCCGAATGCCCGAACCCTCTCCAGGCGCCCCTAGCGAGACAACTTCTATCTCCACACAATGGCTACGCAATGGTAATAAGATAGACTTTTTCATCTCTGGGCACCTGGACCATGTCCGGGCGCTCGGACTGGTGCTGGCGTGGACCCAACAGCTGATTCGCAGCGTCGAGGTGCCCTTGGGCACCCTGGTGGTCTGGGCGCCCAAATCAGTCAGCCTTGTGTTGACTAATCTGGTGTCTTTTTCGGTCGCTTGGGTGATTTCGGCGTTTCAGAATTGGGTTCACCCGAACCCATCTTCCGACATTTTCCTCGAGCAATCTTCCTCTCTGGCTTCTCATCTCTCAAAAACGTCGCGCACTCCCTTCTAGTCCACCAGCGCACTCATTCGCAGCACCTAGTCCCTCGGACGCACCAAAACCATTGACTTTTTTCTGCACCATCCTTCTCGCTAGCTGCGTCTTTCGCTTGACTTCTTGTGCTCCTAAGTTCCTACACACTTAGACACAAGGATCAAACACAATAGAATCTAACTTAACTTGGTTGATCACATCAAAACTACCACGACGTACTTACAGTCTCTCTCTTTTTGATGTGAGCCACCTAAGTTAAGTTAGGGTAAAAGAAAATAAAAAAATAGTAATATAACAGGTAAATAATTTTCAATTTAATAAACATGTTATATAATGCAAAAATATATATACCTCTCCCTACACTTAATCAATAATTTCTCCCCTTTAATCACATTAAAAATAGGGGTATTCTGTAAAAATAAATTTAAAATAAATTTTAAGGGATACAAAAATAGTGACTAACATTAAAAAAAAATATGAAATTTAAATTTTGAAAATCTAAATTTTTACGATTTATAAACCAGTTTTGAAAGAAATCATTTTAAAATAATTTTTATTTGTTAAAAATTTCTGAAATTTTTTGTAACGGTTAACAGACATATTCAAAATAGTGATAAAATTTTCACAAAAAAATAAAATTAATATAGGTAGTAAAAAATTATTTTCTATTGAAAGAGGTATATTTTAAAAGGTATTCAAAAATAGTTTCTAAGCTCTAAAAATCATAAAATATTTTCTGAAATTGGAAAATAGAAAGTATTTATGTAAAAAAATTAAATTTTAAAAAATTAAATATTCAAAAAAAATTAATATTAAAATTAGTATTTTGATAAAAAAAATTCATAGAAAATTTAATAACCGTCGAAAAATTTTGACAAAATTTTTTTATAGAGAACATGATGTTTTATTACATAAAAATAAAATTTTAAAAAATAACTCTGTAAAATAATTTTAAATTAAAAGATATGAACTTTATTTAAAAATTTATAAAAAATAATATATCAGTCAAAATTTTCTTACATATAGATAATTAATAAAATCATTTTCCATGGAAAAAAATTAAGAATTAATTTCAAATAAAATGCATACAAAACAATTTATGAGAAAAATTTTGATAAATTTAAATATGAAAAAAAAATAATGCAAATTAAAATTAAAACATGCATAAGGATTTTAATCTAAGCATGATTTTAAAATCCAATATAAGTTCCTTCCTATTGGATTAATCAAATAATTTCTAGGAATATATTTTTATGATAAATTTTAAATTTGGCCCTTGTGATATTTGAAATACCAATTAAGCTTTCGATGATATTTGAAATTTCTTTCTGGAGCAAGTAAAAAATTTGAGCATGAATTATCTTTTTCTAGTATTTCTATTTTATCTTTTAATTTTATATTTTAATTTATTAATTTCTGAAATTCTTCTTTTAGACATACATATTTCTTCTTTAACTCTACATATTTTGTTCTTTTTTTATATAAGGATCCAGTTAGTATTTGTACAATTTTATATAATTGCTTTAGAGGAAGCTTACTTACCTGACTTACCATATATTCGTCGGTAGGTGCTCCCCCTTCATTGTTGCTTTCTTTTGCAATATCTCCCCCTGTAGGATCGAAAAGAATTTAGATATCTCCACAATAACATGATATTGTCCACTTTGGGCCTAAGCCCTCATGGTTTTGCTCCCCAACAATCCCCCCCTCAAACAAAGGACCATGGGCTTCCCACGTCCGATCCTTGACCCACCAGGTCTTCCTGCCCCTCGGTCTACCCGACCTACTAGGACTTCCTTGCCTAGCCGCAACTAGGACTTCCTGCCCCTCGGTCCACCCGACCTACTAGGACTTCCTGCCTGGTGTATGGTCCTCTTGATCCGAACATAGGAGCCCCCACTTTCTTTGTTCGAGGTCAATATTGTACTCACATGGTTCAATCAGACCATAGCTCTTGTGCACAGTCGGCGGTTAAACCTTCTGGCAGTCCAGGCTCTGATACCAATTGTAGGATCGAAAAGAATTTAGATATCTCCACAATAACATGATATTGTCCACTTTGGGCCTAAGCCCTCATGGTTTTTCTCTTGGGCTCTCCCCAAAAGGCCTCATGCCAATGGAGATATATTTCTCTTATAAACCCATGATCTTTTCCATGTGTTTTCAATATGGGACTATGTTTGCAACCTTGCAACCCCAACACCCCCTTCATCGATGCTTATCTTCGAGATACTTTCATTGTCTTTGGGTAGGTACTTGACAAGTAGTGCTATTCCGATAATCTCCTCGGATACGGATTCTTTTGAAGATGAATTGATATCCATAACTGAATCAGATTCTTCTTCCGTTGATTATTCATAGAGCTCCAAGAACTTTTCCTAGAGTTCTTTTGCATAGTGGTAGTACCAATTTTGTCGAGTTCTTGAGTAGGAAGAACACTAAAAAGGTGGAACTCAGCCTTACCATTTGCTATGAATTTGTCGTGTTGCTTCTGAGTTTAAAGATGCTCCCCCAGGTCTTTTCCATCTTTGCTTTTGGGGACTTCAAAACCATGGGGACTTCAAAACCAAATTTCATAGAAAGCATTATATCAAACTTAGTTCAAAAAAATACCTACATTATTCGTTTCCAGAATGCAAACTCCCCCTCTAACGTTGGTGGATACATGCTAGCTCTGACCATCTCGTTGCTTCAGTTAGTGGTTAGTCTTTTTGAGGAGTCCTCACTCTGATATCAATTGTAGGTCTTGGGTGGCCAGCTAGAGAGGTTGAATAGTCTTACAATCAAATTTATAATTTCTTTTTCTTTCAACTTTAACAAAGACAAACACACATTAGTTAATAAGAACTAATAATATAAAAAGTAAGAGAAGACTTTGAGTTTACTTGGATTGCAATCCAGAAGGTTGTTAATCTAAGAAAGTTAAATCTCTACTAGTAAGTTCTCCTTTTACGTAGGTGGAGAAGTCTCTTACAGAGTTGAGAGTACAGAAGTTCGAAACAAGAAATAATACAAAGTGTGTTGTACAAAATGAAGAAGATCAGGGCACTATTTATACCTCACTGGTCAAAACTAATCATTTGCTGATGTGGCACGGTTCGAGCGCCCGAACCCTCTCCCGGAGCCCGAACCCTCTCTGGGTGCCCCCAGCTTCAGGTGTCCTCAGCAAGGCAACCTCTATCTCCACGTAACGGCTAAACAATGGCACTATAAGAATTGTAACATTTTGCGACGCAAAGTGCAGCACACGTCGCTAAATGTAATCTTTTGGTGACGCTTAACATACTCTGTGTCGCCAAAAGATTGAACTATGATGGGAAACTTTCCCATCATTATTTTGGGTCTTTTGGCAACACAACAAAATGAATGCACCACCGAAAGATAATCCGTTGGATTACTTTCCGACGTAAAAGAGTTGACATGTCGCTAAAAGATAGGTAGGTCGTTCCGCGACGCATTTCAAACTTGGTCTAAGTTATAATTTTACAATTTTTCACATTTTATATTTATTTTTTTTAAAAAATATATTTTAACAAAAAATTGTCTTATGGTTTGTCTAAGTTAATATTTATCCATCTAATCACCACTCTGCGAAACCTAACAACGCGCAACCTCTTTTTCTCCCTGACTTTTTCTTCTTCTTCTTCGGCAACCTCCTTTTCCCCGATCGCGACCTCTTTTTCTTTTCTTCGGTGATCTCTTTTCCCCCCATATTAATCAAGTGCAGTAGATTCATTGCCTCCACTGCCTCCGCGTGCCTCCCCGCATCGTCTATTGCGATCGATTCATCCTAGCCGTGATGAATCCAAGTTCTCCCTCTTCGGCGTCTCGTCTGCGCCTTTCGCAACCTCATCTGACGCCGGAAGGAGGACGGATTTGGAGCCTATGCTTCTCTCCTGAGGGCTGGCCTCTTTGGAGTAGATCATCCTCCATGCTCGAACTCTCACCAGGGGTGGCTGGGATGGTTTCCTCGTCTATCTCGACGTCCTCTTCATCTTCGTCGGCATTTTCGATACCCAGTAGAAATATTTTTCGGCAGAAGGTTGGCGTGCATCGGCGATTCCTTGCGGTGCGGTTTGGGTATGGGTTTCCAGGGTTCTCGCAGGGCGCCGACGAAGGTGCCAAGATCACCTTACAAGGTGAATACTTTTGCTTAGTTTTGTCTTTGTGCTTAAGTTTACAGGTGTTGGGGTTCAATCAAAGTCCCACATTGGAAAGATTTGGTAAAGATCATGGGGTTAAAAGGATGCAAGATATCTCCATTGGCATGAGGCCTTTTGGGTAGAGCCCAAGAGCAAAGCCATAAGGGCCTATGCCCAAAGTGGGCAATATCATACCATTGTGGAGATATGTAGACATCCTTTGGGCGCAACAAATGGTATCAGAGCCATGGTACGAACTAGATACCATGTGGGGTGACCTTGAAGGAAGTTGAGGGTGGGCCCGGAGTAGGTCAGGGTGACCGGATGTTCGTGGGAAGCCTGGAGCAGGTCAGGGTGATCGGATACTTGTGCGGAAGCAAGTAGGTTAGGGTGACCAGATGCTCGCAGGGAGGCCTGAAGTAGGTCAGGGTGATCGGATACTCGCGGGGAGGCTTGGAGCAGGTCAGGATAACTGGATGCTTGCGGGAGGCCTGGAGCAGGTCAAGGTGATCGGATACTTGTGCGGAAGCAAGTAGGTTAGGATGAACAGATGCTCGCAGGGAGGCTCGAAGCAGGTCAAGGTGACCGGATACTCGCGGGGAGGCTTGGAGCAGATCAGGATGATTGGATGCTTGCGGGAGGCCTGGAGCAGGTCAAGGTGACCAGATACTCGCGGGGAGGCGAGTAGGTCAGGGTGACCGGATACTCGCAGTGAGGCCCGAAGCAGGTCAAGGTGGCCGAATGCTCGCGGGGAGACCCGGAGTAGGTCAAGGTGACCGGGTGTGGATACTTGCAGGAGGCTCAGAGCAGGTCAGAGTGACCAGATGCTCTCGGGGAGGCCCGGACCATAAGAGTAATTGTGGTCCTTCGTTTGAGGGGAGGATTGTTGGGGCTCAACCAAAGTCCCATATTGGAAAGATTTGGTAAAGATCATGGGGTTAAAAGGATGCAAGATATCTCCATTGGCATGAGGTCTTTTGGGTAAAGCCCAAGAGCAAAGTCATGAGGGCCTAGGCTCAAAGTGGACAATATCATACCATTATGGAGATATGTGGGCATCCTTTGGGCGTAACAACAGGTTTTAGGGAGAAACATTGGACTTCAATGAATTTGATAGACTCTGAAGATGATGTGCCAAAAGTTTGTGTTGGTGTGCTACCACAACTATTCCCACATTCAGAGTCTTTGGCACGAGGGCCTGGTGTGCATCTACTGCACCACCTGGCCGAAGGTGTTGTTCTACAGGGTGGCGAGGGGGGCATGCCATTGGCCGCCAAAGTGCCCTATGCTGCAGGATAAGTGGAGCTGCGACTTCTATTGGTTCTCCTTCTCTCCTGACCTCTTTGTTGTGGTTTGACTCCTACACTTTCGATTAGGGCTTTTTCTTTACTGTATGAACCAAATGCTTGATGAAATTGACTAAACAGATTGAAAATTTTCTTCTCATCTTTGTTCTTTTGCATGTTTAGTTAAAGCTTCTCCTATTCCACGCTTGTTTGTGACTTCAATTTTTTTACATCTGTTTTTCTTCACTAGATTGGTTTGTTTCAAAAACTTGTTGGATATTGTGCAAGTGCAAATAGGGTTGTAGATCTAGAATTTTCCTTCTAGATTCCCATTACTTTTCATGTAAAGAAACTTCTTGGTTTGTGGATTATTATAGGAAATGTGGTACTATCATTCTGAACTCTTCTCATTCATGTTTTGCAACATGACTATCTTGTAATATACTTTCATCTTGCACGCTATATGTTGTGAGGTTTATTGTTTTGTAGCTATTTTTTTTCTTTATTGGAAATTGCTTTGAAATGCATATGGATAAGTTGCTTGCTTGTTAGTAATTAGAAAATAAATGGCTTAGAGAAGAAGTATATTTTGATATTCTTGTACATAACACATAGTTCTCTTTTCTCACTTCTCATCATGTTGTGGGCATTCCATATCTAATTTGTTTAGATTCACATGTTTTTTGTTATTCACAAGATAATGATACATTAGCTAGTGATTACAAATTGGATAGTGACATGCAATTCATTCCCTTTTTCCTTTCTATTTGCTCATTGGTAACCTGTAATTAGAAGTTTAAATAAAAATTTTGGAGCTAGCACAATTCAGCTACTACTGAATCTAATTTACCCTGCATAATTTATTGCAGGACACAATGAGTGTTGCTTTCATGACAGGTTATTGTGGTAACTCTCCTTTTATCCATTGCAAGGGAACAAATATGCTATCATGGAAAACCTATGCGTTGCTCAGATCTACCTTGCTCCACTATTTAGGTGCATATTTGTGTCATAAATGTTTTTGTTTTTATGTGTTATGTTCAGTAAATATAGTTGTTACTCCTGGTCTGAGATGAAGGATAATTCTCCCAACATCCATAGTTTTTCAAGAATATTTGGTGACATACACATGACCATAGATCGTAGCTTCTTGATAATGTTTTTGTTTAGCATTTACTTGTTGAACGACTCAATCCTATAGACTTGCTTTTGCTGGCTAAGAACCTTGCATCATTGTTTTGGTTCAGTCCACTTTTATCATATTCTTGATTTCACTGTCTGGTATTTAATTATGTTCAGTTTGGCTATTAATTTAAGTTATGATGCTGTTTTATGGTGTTTTAATTCTAATGTTTATCTCTTTCATGACTCACGTTCTTGTTTTGTTTTTTTTTTTTCATTTTTCTTGTCTGGTGTTTATCCCATGTTCTTGTTTTTGCTACAACCATCTTTTATTTTATATATTAATATTTTCTTTTCTTTAGGGATGAATTTGGTGGAATTTTGATCGACTCATTATGACAAAAGGTGAATATGCTCGCCCCTAGCGCCTCCGCCAACCCATCCCAAGATCAACACGGAGGAGATAAATCACGGAGGAGGTAAATCACGGGTAGCTACTAGCCTTTAGAATAGTTACTAGCACATAAGGGAGGTATTTACCTCGGTTTTGTCTAGATTTAAACCTCAGACCTCATTATGATAATACCTCATGCGCTAACCACTAGACCTAATCCGAAGAGATGAATTTCGATCAACTTAGCTAGAAGGGGAAGTGTCTGCCTCTACTATCGATAATGCATATCAGCCCAAAGATATCAATATCATGATACAAATTTTAGGTTCATGATTTCAACCCAAGCAAAAATTTGAAGTATTATTGCAACGACTTCAACATGTCATTCTTGATTTCTCTTTCCAGCCTCCACTGAACTTTATCTCCTCTAGTATTTCAGTAATGGCTATGTGTTTTTTTTTTAAAAAAAACTTTATCTAGTTAGCGTTTGAATAATTATGTTATGTTATGTTTTTGGACATCATTGACTAATTGTGTATCTTTGTAAAAAATATTTGATTATTAATATAAGGAAATCGCACGTCTATTAAATTTGATTATAATTAATTACTTTATTTGATATTCAGATTTAATAGATAAAAAAATACTCATAATGTATTTTGATGATGAATTTTGTTGAAAATAAATTAAAATATATATAACATTCTGCGATGCTTGGGAGGCGTCGTCAAATGTATAATATTTTTGGTGACAGAAGTTTTGCGTCGTCAAATAATTATGAAAATATCTATTCATCGAATTATAAAAAATATTTTGTGACGCATGGAAGACGTCGCCAAATGGAAATACCTTTTGCGACGTGTATAAAACACGTCACGAAATACTTGCACCTTTGGCGATGTTGTACATAACGTGTCGCCAAAGGTCAAATTGAAATTTGCCTACGAGGCATTTGCGACGCACCTCGGCGACGCGTTCTTGCATCGCCAAAACGTTAGCGACGTATTTTCCTTACATTTGACCACGCTAAAATGCGTCGTCATATGTAAAATTTCTTGTAGTGTGGCAACAAGATAGACTTTTTCATCTCCGAGCGCTTGGACTATATATGTCCGGGTGCCCGGACCAATGATGACGTGGACCCAAAAGTTGATCTACAATATCAAGGTACCCTTCGAACACCCTGGTGGTTCGGGCCCCCAGACCACCTTGTCCGAGCGCCCAGACGGTCCGAAGGCTCGCACGGTCCAGGCACCCAGACCACATTCTCCAGTCACTTGGGTGATTTAGGTCATTCAAAATTAGGCTCACCTAAACTCATCTTTCAACCTTCTCCTCAAGCTATCTTCCACTCCGGCTTCTTGCCCCTCGGAAACATCGGGCGCTCCCTTCTCGTCCGCTAATGTACTCTTCTGCAGCACCTCGTCCCTCAGATGCACCGAGCCCGTGGACTCTTTTCTATGTCATCCTTCTTGCTAGCTGCGTATTTTGCTCTACTTCTTGTGCTCTTAAGTTCTTGCACACTTAGACAAAATGATCAAATACAACAGGATCTAACTTAACTTGGTTGATCATATCAAATTATCACTAGGTACTTACACCAAGAAGTTGAATATATTTCTCTTATAGGAAGAAATGATACACCTAAGAAGTCAATCCTTAAGGACAAGGTAAAATAAGCTTGGATATCTAAGAAATATTTGCATGGTATTACCGGATCAAGTGCATGGGTACTGTTATTTAGGTAGAAGAGACGAAGGATTCAGGTATGTGGATTATGGATAGTGGTTGCTCAAGACATATGACCAATGATGTAAGCAAATTCTCCACAATCAACTACATAAAGAAAGGAATGGTATCATTTGGGAATAGTGGGAAGCTCAAGATTATAGGTAGAGGTACAATTGAGGTATCATCTACAATCATCATTCATAAAGTCCTATTGTTTAAGAATATGAAATTTAATTTGCTTAGTGTTAGCCAATTATATGATGCTAGATATAATGTAAAGTTTCACTCTAATAAATGCTTGGTTAAACGCAATAGCTTAGAAAATTTTGTGTTAGAAGGATATACGAAAACAAACCTCTATTATGTTGATCTTTTCTATGCTTCAAACATTTCATTAAGTGTAGAATATCAAAAGAAGAAGAAGCATGACTATGGCATAGAAAACTTGGACACATCTACATGAAGAGCATGGCCAAGGTAGCCAAAATGAAGTTAGTAAAGGGACTATTAAAGTTCAAGTACGTTAAAGACAAGATATGTGATGCATGCCAAGAGGGCAAGCAATCTAAGTCATCATACAAAAGTAAAACTCTAACTAGTACTTTATTACCATTAGAATTATTATTGCATTTAGACCATTTTGATTGTCATAGTACTCCTTCATTGATAGGTAACAAATATTACTTAGTGATTGTTGATAATTTTTCTAGATATATTTGGGTCTACTTCATGAAACATAAGGATGAAACACTAGGAATAATCATAAGATTTAGTAAAAGGGTGGAAAAAGAAAAGAATCTCAAAATTAATCGGATCTGGAGTGATCACGATGGAGAATTTGAAAATTCCAACTTTTCTAAGTTTTGTTTAGAAAATGGGTATAAATATGAGTTTTCTTATCCAAGGACACCCCAACAAAATGGGATAGTAGAATGGAAAAAATCGAACTCTACAAGAAGCGGCTAAGACTATGCTTAATGCTTACTCTTTACCTAGCTATTTGAGGGCAAAAGCGGTTAATATCACTTGCTATATTCAAAATCGAGTCTTAATCCATAGGTTTTAAGGAAAAACACCTTTTGAATTATGGAATGGTACAATTCCTACAATTCACTATTTTAAAATTTTTGGTTGCAAGGTCTATATCCTCAATACCAAAGATAACTTAGAAAAATTTGAGTCTAAGTCGGATGAGGGAATCCTAGTTGGATACTCATCTACTAGTAGAGGATATAAAGTATATAACAAAAGGACTCAAATAATTGAGGAATAATCTAATGTTGAATTTGATGAATCTACTAGCACTTACCCAAGAAATCCTCCATTGATAAGCATATCAATGAAGGAAATCAAGACATTACTCAATGTATCCAAAATTTAAAATTAGGGGGCAATGATCAAGGCGGAGGAAGAGAAAATTTGGATGATGAAAGAAGAGATGTAAACAATAATTACTATGAATGTGATAAACCCACGATTTCTAGGACCTTAAGCCTCACCAAGATCATCCTATTGACTAAGTGGTTGGAGATGTTACACAAGAAGTAAGGACTATATCCTACTTTAGAGATTATACTAGTCAAATTGCTCTAATATCCCAATTTGAACCAAAATCAGTTGATGAAGCCTTAATTGATACGGATTGTATCCTAGCAATGCAAGAAGAGTTGAATCAATTTGAGAGAAGTAAAGTATGAGAGTTAGTTTTAAGATTCAATGTAGTACAATTGTTACAACAAAATAGAGTTTTAGAAACAAATTATATGATCAAGGTAGAATCATTAGAAATAAGGCTAGGTTAGTGGCTAGGGGGTTCAATCAAGTTTAGGGATTTGATTATGATGAAACTTATACTCTGGTAGCTCGGTTAGAATCCATCCGGATCTTATTAGGATATGTCACTCACATGAATTTTAAACTTCATCAAATGGATATGAAATTGACATTCCTTAATGGGTTTATTAAGAAAGAAGTCTATGTAGAACAACCATCTAGATTTGAAAATGTATATTACCCAAATTATGTTTATAAATTTAAGAAAACTTTAAATAGGTTAAAACAAGCTCTCCAAGCTTAGTATGAAAGACTCTCATCTTTCTTAATCTCTAAGGGCTTTGGAAAAGGAATAATTGATCCAACTTTATTTCTAAAGTCTAAGGATAAAGATGTTTTTTTTGCCCAAGTTTATGTTGATGACATCATTTTGGTTCAACGAATAATGAGCTTCTTCATGAATTTATCAAGCACATGGAGAATGAGTTTGAAATGAGTCTAGTTAGAGAATTGAGCATCTAAAGCGAGAATCATATCACTAGACCAAACACCAAGATGGTTAATAAGTTTACAAAAGATTAACCAGTATCAAAAAGCCTAAGAATATGATGGCATCAAGCAGAGTTTGATTTAAAGAAAGTTGCATACTATCTTGGGTGAGTAAAAGGTCGATTAAATTAAATTAACTATTAAAAGTAATATTTACAATTTTAAATTTATAAGTTTCTTTTGAAATAATATGAAATAAATTATTTAAAATAATTTTATAAACTAATTAAAAATTAAGCGAGAGTCATAACACTAGACCAAACACCCATATGGTTAATAAGTTTACAAAAGATTAACTAGTATCAAAAAGCCTAAAAAGATAGGCTGACACAAAGCGGAGTTTGATTTAAAGAAAGTTGCATACCATCTTGGGTGAGTAAAAGGTCGATTAAATCAAATTAACTGTTAAAAATAATATTTACTATTTTGAATTTAGAAGATTTTTTTTGAAATAATATGCAATAAATTATTTAAAATAATTTTACAAACTAATTGAAAATTAAATAAAAGGATCGAATTGTTCAATAATAAAAAAATTTAAAAGGGGTGTTGCGAGAATCGAACTCACAACCTCTCTCACCCAAATCAAGAATTATACCACTAGACCAAACACCCAGATTGTTTATAAATTTATAAATGATTAACTAGTATTAAAAAGCCTAAGAAGATAGGATGGCATGGGTGTAATCGAGCCGATCCGGGTCAAACTCTTGAATGTTTGAGTTTGACTCGTTTATAATCGAGCCGAGGTCAAGCTTTATTTAACGAATATATTCATGACTCATGAGCTTATTCGAGCTTTTATCGAACTTAAACGAACTTAATAAATATAAATTATAAATTTGAATATTCATTAAAAACTAAATTATATATTTAGAGAAAATTATAATATTTATATTAAAATTTATAATTTTATTCTAATAAATAAATTTAATATATATGTTTATATGTTTCATAAGTATAGTGTGAAATCTATAAATTAATATCAAACTATTATTTTTTTTATTTAAAAGTTGATTCGTGAGCTTAACGAACATGTTCACGAGCTAACGAGCAGAATATTGTGAAGCTTGAATTTGGTTTGTTTATCTTAACGAGCCTCATTTAAAGAGCTCAAACAAGCTTTTAAGTCTCGAATAGCTCATGAGTGGTTTGGTTCATTTACACCATTTGGATGACACAAAGTAGAGTTTGATTTAAAAAAAGTTGCATAACATCTTGGGTGAGTAAAAGGTCGACTAAATCAAATTATGTTAAAAATAATATTTACTATTTTGAATTTAGAATTTTTTTTTAAAATAATATGAAATAAAATTAAATAAAGGGGTAGAATTGTTATATATACTAGTGTGATCGTGCACACGCGTTGCGTGTGTAATATTATAATATATAAATTATTTGGGGTCTAGCAATAAACTACTGTAATGGGATTCCCTATGGAAAAAATTATTTTAATTTAATATTATACTTATCTTAGTAAAAGAAACTAAGAAAAGTATATTTTTTAACATTGTCGGCTTAAAATATTTATAGAAACTTCTTTGATCATAGTGTTATCAATTCTAAGATGTGGGACTAAAGAGAACTTTATTTTTTTATATAAAATAACCAGAGAAAATTAATGATGAGAAAAATTCATAATAATACGTCGTAGCTGAGTCTCGAACTCTAGATCACTGATTATTTCGCTTGTGGAATTACTAATAAACCTTGTAATTATTTTTAGTGTGAATAGAAAAAAGGACAGTAACGTAAATTCATTTTAGGCTTCACCAAAGTTAGTTAGTAAAGGGGGAAGATTTTTAATAAAATAGTAAGATATATATATATATAAGGGGTGTTGCAAGAATCGAACTCATGACCTCTCGCAACCAAAGCAACCTTTCGCACCCAAAGCGAGAATCATACCACTAAACCAAAAACCCAACTATATTTATAAGGAATTAACTAGAATCAAAAAGTTTATTCAAAGTCATTTTTCAAAGAATATGATAACACAAAGTCGAATTTGATTTAAAGAAAATTGCCTACCATCTTTATTTAGAATTTAAGGGTGAGTAAAAAGTTGGTTAAACCAAATTAACCGACCAAACTGATTGAAGATAAAAGTTCGATTAATTCAAAAATTCACTATTTTCTTTAAAATATCAATTTTTTTATTAAATCAATTGGATTTGAATTTTAAAAGTCTGAATTCAATTAAACTGAATATATTATTTAACAATCAATCGTTCAACTCGATTGTCAATATCAATTGATTAATGATGAAAAAGACGATTATTTTAATTTTTGACTAAATTAATTATGTTTTATTAGTTTAATTTGTTTGATTTTTGTTGAAAAGTTTGGTTGGTTCGGTTAAATTTAAAATTGATTTGTTCAATTTTAGTTTAAACAATTCCGTCGGTTCGATTTTGCTCACCACTATCTTAGTCTACTCATCAATGATTCTATTTACCTATAGACAAGGAAAATAACAAGTAGCAAAAGGCTTATTCAAAGTCCTAATTTTTCAAAGATTATGGTGGTGTAAAGTGGAGTTTGATTCAGAGAAAGTTGTCATTAGAAAGTAGTGGCTCTATTTACCTATAAATAGGAAAAATTTGTTGGAGCAATCCTAATGGTCCGTGGGACCATGTGTTTTGGTATTTGGGTAAAAGGTTTAAGTTAGCTTCATCCTTGTATTTGATATATGTACTTGAGTTGTGCAGGACTGCAGGATACACATATGACTCAGGTTAATGGCTTCGGGTCCAATGGAGGATGGAGCATCCGAGGGACCGTGGACAAGGCAGTGAGGACAAGGGTCGAGGGAAGTGACTTCGAGGCATACGTGAAGGATGACATTGGGGACGAGCCGCGGGCTTGAATGCATCCGAGGGGCGAGAGCCAAAGGAAATAGGCTTGAAGGCAAGAGGTCAAGACTGCAAAGAAGTGTCAAGTGAGTCATAAGGGTGAGGGTACGAGTGCACGAGAGATTGTACTCAGAGTAAAATCCTAGTTTTAGGGTTTTACTGTAGTGTTACTATAGCAGTACTGTAGCGTTACTGTAGCAGTCGACTTCATGTTTTAGCAGTTGACTAGTGCAGTCGACCGTGCAGTCGACTGGGAGCGAACAGAATACTTCTATTCATTCGGTCAGTGCGGAGCAGTCGACTACTAGTTTTAGCAGTCGACTGATATTGAGCTATTGGGATGTAACGGTCGAATTTTCACAGAGGGCAGTCGATTGCATGTTTTGGCAGTCGACTAGTAAGCGGGGTTTTCAACCCGCGGCCTATATAACCAAGGCTTGGAAGCTTGGTTATCCCTGACGAAATTAGTGGTGGTAAATCATAATTAGTAGTCTACTTATTCTCAAGTGTTTGTGAGTGTTGTGGTGAGGTTTCTCCACCCACAAGGAGCTACTTGAGATAGCCAGAGTTTGTCGGGGGCTAATCCACCGACGGATCGGGATCGCCCACCTCAAGGACACTCCGTGGAGTAGGAGCCCTAATCTCTGAACCACGTTAAACGAACGTGTTAGCAGTTTGCATTTCCTTTCTTAGTTTTAGCCTTTATCTTGTTTGTTTTGTTTGTATTCCACTGCGCAAGCTAACATTGTAGGAGAAGCGATCGATTTGGGGGTGTCGTCTATCCAACCTCCCTTCAAGCAGGCCACCGATCCCCTACAAGTGATATCAAAGCTAGGATGCTCTCCTTCGGACTAATCGCCGAGGAAGCAAGAAGATGACCGACTTGATAGCACCTCCAAAGTTTGAAGGAGGAAGCCTTGGGGACATCAAATTTTGGATGATGAAGATGGAAGTCTTCTTTAACACGGATTGGTATACCATGATGGTGATCAAGGACCCGTTCGAAGTCCCAAGACACAAGAAGGGAAAAAGACTCCAACCACGAAATTGGATGGAAGAGTAAACCTCACGTTCGGAGGCAAACTCAAAGGTAATATCAATCTTAATAGATATATTGTCGTCTAATGTGATAATTGGTGTAGGTGAATATAAGAACGCCCACGATTTGTTGAGCAAGGTGAAGATGGTTCTACGGGAAGAACCTAAACCTACACAAAAAGAAGAAGAACCCAAGAAGATGGGTTTAATTGCTCAAGTTGAGGAGAAGCAAATGGAAGTTGAGTCACGCTCAACATCCGAGGAGGAAAAGGAAGATGAGATATCATCTACATCCTCAAGAATTGAAGAAAATTCCAAGACAAGTGAAGAAGAAGAAGAGGTCTTGGAAGTGGTCAACCTAGCAAGCACCTCCACTGACGTGAAGTCAAAAGACCACATAATTTGCTTCGGGTGCAATGAGAAGGGACACTACAAGAGTAGGTGTCCAATGGGTAAGAAGAAGGTAAATCCTAAACTCATTCAAGTTAATTTGAATACTAACAAGGGTCGTAGGAATGAAGAAACCCAAGGAAGGAGGATGTGCATCATATGCTTCACGTGTGGAGAGAAGGGCCACTACCACACCAAATGTCCCAAGAAGGGAGGGATTAAGAACCTAGCGCATTTAAAGAAATGGGAGAAGAAGGAGAGAAGCAAGTGTCAAGGGGGAGCATCAAGGGTAAGGGAGGTATACCCTAACTTGAATCATAATTCAAATTCTTATACTCCCATGTATGCTAGGAAAAATAATGATTATCATTATGTAGCTATGCAAAATTTTGGATTTAAATATCATGATAGAAGTAGGGTAAATGTGGATCATAATCCTAGGAAACCAATTCATGATATATCTAGAAACGTTAGACCTAAGGAGACCCAAGACATTAATCCTAAGAAGGGGAGACACATGCCTAGAAAGGGTAGGTCTAGGAATGTCCATGGTGGACATGTTGACTATAGGTTTAGGAACCTAGAAAGGGAAAATCAAGTTTTGAAGGCAAAACTTGATAAGTTGTAGAAAACCCTAGAAAGATTCAATGTTGAATCTAAGGGTTTAGGTATGATGTTGGGTAGCCAAAGACCCAACAATGATAGATCGACTTTGGGATACCGATCTAGTGTCTCCAATGTTAAAGGAAAGTCATATGCTAGGGTTGCATATGACTATAGTAAGGAGAAGCCAATAAATGGCAAGGGAAAACCATTTAATGGTAAGGTTAAATTAACCAAGGACAAGGTGTCCAAGGTTAAGAAGGTTAGGTTTGTAGGCCAAGTGTCACCGGAGGTGCACCGATGTGGCCTAGCTATTGTGGATGAGTCACCTAGGGAGGTGACTAAGGTTAAGAGCTCTAGGGGGAGCTCTAAGAGTCAAATTGGGACCATGGCCAATGGATCTCAGGTGGGTTTTACTTGGGAGTCTAGACAAGCCATGGAATGTGCAAAGTGGTTTGTGTAGGTGCAGCGGAGGCCGACAAGAGGGGGTGAATTGCTGAAAACAAAAATAAACTATACCCTCCTCGTGATTTCAACTCAATTAGTGCAATAGTAAATAAAGCAGTAAAGTTATTAAAGCAGTAAACAGAAAAGAAACAGGAATTTAACCTGGTTACAACCAAGGAGGTTGTTAATCCAGGACAATGAGAAGTGCACTAAAAAGAATCTCCTTTACTGAAGGCGGAGAAATCTTTTACACTTTGGAAGCTTAGAACTATTGCTAGGAATTGCTTACAGTATTGATTGCTTGAGTTGATGTTTAATTCCTAGCTCCAGGGGCCTTTAAATAGCCTCTGAAAATTCTATCCCGAGGGTCCAAGGCGCCTCAAACAAGGTCCAAAGCGCCTCCAGCTCGGTGAGTGGATAGAATTCTATCCGGTGCTCGAATGGTCATTCTGACCTGGCTCAAGGCGCCTTCAACAAGCAATGAAGGTGCCTTCAATGTTGAAGGCGCCTTCAATGCATGTTTAAGGCGCCTTCAAATTCCTGCTACAGTAACTTCCTGCTACAGTAATTTTCAGCCTCTTTTGACTCATTTTCTTCTTCGCTTTGGCTTCCGAAGCTCCGTTCTTTTGGGTGATTGCGGCCAACCGAAATAGGGCTCACCCGAACCCAATTCCCGGCCTTCTCCTCGAGTAGTCTTCCTCCCCAGCTTAACATCCCTCGAACGTCGCGCACGTTCTTCTCGCCCACCGGTGTACTCTTCCGCAGCTCTCTCGTCCTTCGGACGCATCGAGCCCGTCGGCTCCCTTCCCTTGCCGTCCTTCTCGCTAGCTGCGTCTTCCATTCGACTTCCTACGCTCCTAAGTTCCTGCACACTTAGACACAGGGATCAAACACAAAGCAGGACCTAACCAACTTGGTTGATCACATCAAAACTACCATGGGGTTCAACAGTTTGGAGACGGACTTGAGTCTCAAACCTAGGGTTTTGACACAATTGAGTTATGTTTCATGCTTAGAAATATGGAATTGGGGTTATATAGCATGATATTTAATTTTGGATGTATAGATGTCATATAAACTAATGCTAGGGATGCTTTGTGGGTTAGTATGGGCAAATACATCAAGAGGAAGTCAAAACTAGGACTTTAGGTCAAGGTTCAATTGAACTTTTTAGCTAGTTTTGTATTTTGTGTCAATATTGGAATTTATAATAAATATATTTTTTCCAAGTAGACATTGATAAAATAAACCTCTCCACAAAATTTGAGAAATTTTGGAAGTCTGTGGAATTTCTGGTACATTTCTGAAGTTGACTTAGAAAAGTTGATTTTTTCATGAATAGTGTACCAGTCGACTGATACAGTTAGCAGTCGACTGGTAACAGTATTTTTTAGCACAGAATGTCTCTGTAAGCTTGTTTTCATGGGGTCAATCGACTGGTACTTCTTGCAGTCGACTGATACCAGTCTGAAAGTGTTTTTAGCACTGGATTTTGACCGGGTCAGCTCGTATAGATGTATAGGATCCATGGGGGATAAATACATGAGTTTAGGGTCAGTTGGATGATAAGTTTTCAATAATTGAGATATTGTTCGAAAGCTTTTTGGATGTTAGGCAAAAGGGAAGAAGTAAAGGTTTAGTTAAGAAAACCTTAGTGCCTTTGCGTAGAGGGAGCCTTGTGATAGGTTCTTAAATCCTAACTCATTGGGGAGCATAGGTGTAGGGGGAGCCTTGTGATAGATTCTTAAAAAGCCTTATATGAAAAATTCCTAGCTCAATGGGGAGCATAGGTGTAGGGGGAGCCTTGGGATAGGTTCCAATGCATGTTTGCATTTTTATTTCGGCAGTGTAAGTCTAAGTGTGTAGCCTTGGCATCGTAAGTGATGTAAGTCCGAGTGTGTAGCCTTGGCAACGTAAGTCCATTTGTTTTAGCATGTTTATTTGCTATTTGTTTTCCCTAACTTAAACGTATTTCCAAACACCAAAAAGGGGAGATTGTTGGAACAATTCCAATGGTCCGTGGGACCATGTGTTTTGGTGTTTGAGCAAAAGGTTTAAGTTAGGCTCATCCTTGTATTTGATATGTGTACTTGAGTTGTACAGGATTGCATGATACACATGTGACTCAGGTTGATGGCTTCGGGTCCGATGAAGGATGGAGCATCCGAGCGATCGTGGACAAGGCAGCGAGGACAAGGGCCGAGAGAAGTGACTTCAAGGCATACGCGAAGGATGACATTGGGGACGAGCCGCGGGCTTGAATGCATCTGAGGGGCGAGAGCCAAAGGAAGTAGGCTTGAAGGCAAGAGGTCAAGGCTACAAAGAAAAGTCAAGTGAGTCATAAGGGTGAGGGTACGAGTACACGAGAGATTGTACTCAGAGTAAAATCCTAGTTTTAGGGTTTACTGTAGCGTTACTGTAGCGTTACTGTAGCAGTCGACTGCATGTTTTAACAGTCGACTGGGAGCGAACAAAATACTTCTATTCGTTCGTTCAGTGTGGAGCAGTCGACTACTAGTTTTAGCAGTCGACTGGTATCGAGTCGTTGGGATGTAACGGTCGAATTTTCACAGAGGGTAGTCGACTAGTAGGCGGGGTTTTCAACCCGCGACCTATATAACCAAGGCTTGGAAGCTTGGTTATCCCCGACAAAATTAGTAGTGGTAAATCCTAATTAGTAGTCTACTTGTTCTCATGTGTTTGTGAGTGTTGTGGTGAGGTTTCTCCACCCACAAGGAGCTACTTAAGATAGCCGGAGTTTGCCGGGGGCTAATCCACCGACGGATCGGGATCGTCCACCTCAAGGACACGTTGTGGAGTAGGAGCCCTAATCTCCGAACCACGTTAAATGAACATGTTAGCGGTTTGCATTTCTTTTCTTAGTTTTAGCCTTTAGCTTGTTTGTTTTGTTTGTATTTCGCTGGGCAAGCTAACATCGTAGGAGAAGCGATCGATTTGGGGGCGTCGTCTATCCAACCCCCCTTCAAGCCGGCCACCGATCCCCTACAAAATTAAGTAGCAAAAGGCCTATTCAAAGTTCCAATTTTTACTATGATGTCCTAAAGCAGGGATTCAAAGAAAGTTGCCTATCATCTTCATCTACTCACCAGTGATTCTATTTACCTACAGACATGGAAAGAAACAAGTAGCAAAAGGTTAAAACTGTTTGAATAAGGTTGCAGAAGAACCTATGACACTTGGATTCTTCGAGACGTTACCTACACTAGGTAGGACACTGGTTGTCGACTACATGTTCACTTTTTTTTTCTTCTCCATTCCATTAGAAGATCAAGAAGAAGGGTTGCAAGAATGCTGAACAATCATTCTCTAAATCTTCTTATAAATTTCTCTGTGTTCAACCTTCTCAAAGGTGAATTCCATGTGAATATTTCAGGGAATGAGCAGAAACTTGGTAGCTAGGCAGATAAGCCATTGCAACTGCCAATAAAACTAGGACTGGTATATCTGTTGCTTAAACAACAATTTGGTGTTAAATTGCATATAACAAATAGAACCTAACTCAACAAGATCAAATTGGATTTTGATCGATGGTTCGACTAATTAGAATGAATAATAAAATTTTGGAGATGTATGAGCACTCTAGGCCATAACATTGTGTGATTATGGTCATGATCATGGAGATCATATGCTCAATGAGCTTCATGGCCTAGACCCATGGAGAAGTTTTGGAGGAGCTCGGAAGACTAGAGCATGAATCATTAAGTTACGAGTTTGCATACATAGATGATTGAATAGATATACTTGGCACGACTAAAAACACACTATCACATGTGCGACTAATGTCTATTGTGTGCAAGAATTTTGAATTCAAGTGTGTTGTCAATGTTGGTTCTAAAACATGAAAAATATAGAAAATGAAACTTATAAACTATAAAAATTTACAGAGCTCTTGGAGAAGAAATCTGAGAAGGAATCGAAGAATAACTCGTTGTCGGAAGAGAGATCATGAACGAATCGAAAAACTCTTCAAGGTTTACAAACCAAATCCCAACCCAATGGTAATGGACAAACCAAAACTTATGTTCTTCGCAGCAACCCTTTCTCTCTCTTTTATGCACACAAACGAACCTTGCACAGTGATCGCACGCACGGGATGAATCCTTTCTCTTTGACCTTGCACAGACGTTTCTCACAGCTTGTCTCCTGTCGCTTCTTGGACCTTGGATGCAATTTTATAGGAGGAAGATGACTCTTCCTCTTCCTCTATTAATGGAGGAATTTGAATGGGCTAGAAGATGAAGGAGAACGGGTGCCCTTTCATCTTCTTAATTCTATCATCTCCCACTCATCCAAGTCAATCTAGAAAGGTTTTCTAGTCACAAAGACCATATAAGAACATTCATTTCATACTTCGAGTTCGTACCACAATAAGCACACTGAGCAATTACTGCTAAGAAAGTTGTTACACTTAACTTAGTTGCTCTATCGAATAAATCTGAGACATCAATAACTTACCTTTATCCCAAATTAATTATTTACATCAATATGAATATCTCGAATCCCACGTAATGACTATTATGTCAAGTGCATGTTCCACATTTCCAATCAATACAATTATTCACAATCACATTTTAAGTACTCAATAAAAAATATAATTGGTTAACCAATAAAGAAATGCCAAAGATATAAATGAATAATAATCTTCCTTTTTAGCTAGAATCTATTCATTTTAATCAATCATTTTCTTATTTATGCTTTATAGACAAAATCATCCATAGTCAATAGGAAACATGCTAAAGCAGCATACACTAATTATAACTTTAAGTAAACAACTAAATAGTCACTGAGACTAAGATTGAGATTAACTTATAATCTCAAGAGTCTCACATAGTAGTAAAGTAGGAATCCATTCTTCTACTAATCTTATTATCATCATAGCACATATGGTATGAATCGCATGTCATGATGTTATTCACTTTACTATAATGAGCGCATATTTTTCATAAAATTTAATATCATACAAATTTCAATCTAGACATATTTAATGTTTAATCCTGAATTCAACATATAAATTCTAATATGGCCTTAAGAAGATCCAGTAAATGGTGGATTCATTTACTCCAATCATTACATAAATAATCTCATCTTGACATAATTATCAAGGCAACCTTAACTTATGGGTATATCTCTATTCATATCTACATAAGTTATCCCATAAGTAACGGTCTTACCTCTATTTATACTTAACAAATAGAGATAATTGTCCATGTGAGTTGACCAATCTCAACTTGCTAACATGCTCATTGAGACTTTAATCCAAAATGTAACAACATATACACTAAATAGATCATGACATTTCATAGCATGTTGCATTTTACGAAGTCACAAAAACTTCCCGTATCCTTGAAATGACTATTTAGTCAATGACTTAGTAAAAGGATCTGTAAGCATAGTATGTGTAGAGATATACTTAAGAATTATCTATTTCTTGTCAACAATATCATTTACAAAATTATATTTAATCTTTATATGCTTGCCTTTGCTGTAATATTTGGGATCCTTAGAAAAAGCTAGCATCTTGATTGTCATAGTACACTCTAACAGGACTCCCACAATCCTCAGCAATCTTTATATGCTTCAGGAACCTTCTTAACTAGACAGCTTCTTGCACATCCATTGCATAAGTCACACAACTTTCATTGTCGACAAAGGCACACAAACCAAGCCACATAACTTTCATTGTCGACAAGGCTACACGAGCCAAGCCACACAGCTTCCATTATTGATAAGGCTACATAAGTATGATTTTTGTTATTCCATGAGATGACATCACCATTTAGCAAGAATGTATAGCTAGATGTGGATTTTTTGTCATTAAGGTCTCACACCTAATCTGCATCTATATAACCTTCAGGCTTATCTTAGATCCTCCAAAATAGATACAATAATCTATTGCCCCTTTAAGATATCGGAATATCCTTTTCACCGCTTTTAGTGTCTTGATCCTGGGTTTGACTGAAAATGACTAACTAAGTCAATAACATAGCTTATATCAAGATGAGTACACAATATAGTGTACATCAAACTACCAATAACACGGTCATATAGTTTTTCCTTCATTTCATCAATTTTTTCAGGAGTCTTAGGATGCATACTTTGCTCAAAACAATACTTTTCACTGTAGACATTTGTTCAATATTGCAATCTAACATATTGAAGTATTGTAATATCTTAGTGATATAAGTCTCTAGAGATAAAACCAAAAGTCTTTTTAATTGATCTCTAATAATCTTACTCTTAATATGTACTCAGGTTCTCCCTTATCTATTATGTTAAATTGCGATAAAAGTCACGATTTGACTTCTATCACTTATTTTCAATATCCCTTCGCTCTAGAGAAAGATCGACTAAATCTCAAACTTAATTTTTTTCTCATTGACTCTATTTCCTCAGTCATTACAATTTCCATTTTTCTCTAAGTGTGCATCTCAATGCTCCCTCAACCGTTCAAGATTCATCGTTATCAACTGGGAATGTCATTAATGCTTCATTCTCAATATCAAACTATTTTTGAGGTTTAATCTTACGAACACTTCTTCATAAATTGGGTTGTTGAGAAGTTAACTCATGACTTGGCAAATTACTCACACTAGGTTGATTAGATTCAAACATCTTTCATGATTCCCAATTTGTTGATAAAGGAACATTATCCTCTTCCTGTATTACAAATAAAGAAATTGTCTTATCAACTTTACCTCTTGTTGGGAATTTAGTTTAAAGAAAAACAGCATCTCTCAACTCTATTTCAGAGATGGTTCCATCTTGTCACTCACCAATAAAAACATAACCCTTAAAAGTACTAGAATAACTTACAAAAATGCATTTCTAACCTTTGGATCATAATTTTCCATATTTGTGAGTCTTATCATGAAAATAAGCAGCTGACCCTCAAGGTCTAAAATTACTCAAATCTAGTTTTCTGCTTGTCCAACAATAACACTCAAAATACAACATTTTTATGCCAAAATCATTATTTTTTACCTTTTAACAATGGCTTTAACAAACCGTTATCTTTGAGTGGTTTTTGAAAATTATTGTCTATGTATGCATTTTTTTGAGACTACAATAATAGTTTTTAAAAACCATTGTCTATTTGCACTTTTTTTGAATTTTTCTTAGCAGTTTTTTGTCGTTGCATTTTTATTTCCCTCTCCTCGAAATTTTTACGCCAAAACCCTAAATTGCCTTCCCTTCCTGAACTCGTCCCTCTTCGCCTGCAATCTTCTTCATGTGGGTCGTTCGCCCATTCAGCCATGCATGGATATCCACCCACAAATGGAAGTCGCGTTGAATCCCCCAACGCCGTTGTCTCTGCCATGACGAAGAGCAGTAGGGGGAGGAGAGTGGTGACAATGGAGGAATTGAAGAAATGAAAGTTCAAAGAAGATTTCATCAATGGACGTGTTTTTGATCTCAATTTTGCCTCTCAGATACACTTCCTTCTTGACCCCGTCAGAAAAGATTAGCTCGTTGATCTCCAATGTAGTAGCTCAGGAAGAGGAACATCAGTGCCTATAGTAGCAAAGAGCCAGCCCAAGTGGTGGCACTGCTAGTGTCAGCGGCTAAGCGGGCCAAGAAGATGGTGAGGGATACAGAAGATGTTGATTTGGGGAAAAAGAAGGTGACCTAGTTCTTTGGCTCGCAGATTGGCACCGCCGAGAGTTTCGTGAAGGTTAGGTTTATGAGCTTTTGATCCTTTCTCACTCCACATTCCTTGAAACTAGAGAAGTAATTTCCTTTAAGAATTGATTTTTGAGCAAACCTGGGTGGAGGAGGTCAATGCGAGGTACAAGAAGGTCATCTTTAAAGTCATTGATTTGGTGAGTCTCACAAGTTCATTTGAGCTATTCCAAGTAATTTGTGAAATTTTGTGCGACTTTATTTTCTTAGAAATTTTGTGTAACTTCTTTGAGCATTAAGGGAGAAAAAAAGTTAGAGCAAATGCTTGAATCCCTCAATTATCTTGCTAAAAAGTTAGAGCAAATGCTTGATTGCATAACATGTTAATCTCTCATGTTCCCATTTTTTAGGTTAATCATTAGGACCTTTTAATTAAAATTCTTTTTATACATTTTGCATAGTTTTGTAGGAAATCTTAGTCTTTTTGCATAGTTTTGTAGGAAATCTTAGTCTTTATAGCTATTGGCTAAACTCTCCTTGCCACTTCCATCCACCACAGAGAAGTATAACTCTTTGTACAATAATCTAGGAATTTCCTAAAAGCACCTGCTATTTGTTATTTGTATTTGTTATGATAATCTATAAATATATAGACCTCTTATTAACATGAACATCACATGCATGTGTTAATATTTCATTTAGATAAGAGATTGCTAGAATCAATATAAAAATTCGGTTGGCTTAACTCTTTTAAATTTTATGCCTATTTACTAGAACAATACTTTTATGTCATGAAATGAAAAATTATAAATAAAATCTATACAAAAAGGTTTAATTAGTTTGTGTATAACCATAGAATTAGTTCTAATGAATTGCTTAACTCTTTTAAATTTTAATCCTATTTACTAGAACAATACTTTTATGTCATGAAGTGAAAAATTATAAATAAAATCTATAAAAAAGGTTTAATTAGTTTGTGTATAACCATAGAATTAGTTCTAATGAATTTAACAAAATAATTTTCTTGCACAAGGTCAAATCTTCTTGATAATGAGCATTTCTTGTTTGTATCTGTTCACAATATTTAATCTGACAGATGTATAACTTCTCCTCTGTTGGAGTTCAATCAAAGTCTCACATTAGAAAGATTTGATAAAGATCATGGGATTAAAAGGATACAAGATATCTCCAACCTTTTGGGGAGAGCCCAAGAGCAAAGCTATGAGGGTCTTGACCCAAAGTGGACAATATCATGTCATTGTGGAGATATGTGGACATCCTTTGGGCGTAAAAAATGGTATCAGAGCCATAGTACAAACCAAATACCATGTGGGGTGGCCTTGAACGAAGTTGAGGGTGGGCCCGGAGTAAGTCAGGGTGACCGGATGTTCGTGGGAGGCCTGGAGCAGGTCAGGGTGATCGGATACTTGTGCGGAAGAAAATAGGTCAGGGTGACCAAATGCTCGCAGGGAGGCCCGAAGCAGGTCAGGGTGACCGGATACTCGCGGGGAGGCTTGGAGCAGGTCAGGATGACTAGATGCTTGCGGGAGGCCTGGAGCAGGTCAAGGTGACCAGATACTCACGGGGAGGCGAGTAGGTCAGGGTGACTGAATGCTCGCAGTGAGATCCAAAGCAGGTCAAGGTGATCGAATGCTCACGGGGAGACCTAGAGTAGGTCAAGGTGACCGGGTGCGGATGCTTGCGGGGAGGCCCAGAGCAGGTCAGAGTGACCAGATGCTCGCGGGGAAGCCCGAGCCATGAGAGTAATTGTGGTCCTTCATTTGAGGGGAGCATTGTTGGGGTTCAATCAAAGTCTCACATTGGAAAGATCTGGTAAAAATCATGGGGTTAAAAGGATACAAGATATCTCCATTAGCATGAGACATTTTGGGTAGAACCCAAGAGTAAAGTCATAGGACTTAGATCCAAAATAGACAATATCATATCATTATGGAGATATGTGGACATCCTTTTACCGCAACACCCTCAATGATTCATCAAATGCAATTTTTGCTAATGGAATTAACCAACATTTTCATTATTTTGTCAGTCAGACAACATTCGGGCAATGGACGACAAAACTATAGCTAGAGAAACAATGAAAAAAGCTGGCGTTCCTATTGTACATAGAAGTGGTAGAGGAACTTCTAAGACATCAGTTTTGTATCTTCAGTGTGATTGTCACTGCTTCAAATGCTTTGATCCCTAATTATTTTTTTTTGTAATTTAATCAACAAAAGAAACTATGAAGCTTGGCCATGAAATTAGTTTTCCTATCATGATCAAAGTACTTTTTTTCTTTTCTGAGATAGAGTTAAAGTGTTTAATACTACAAAATATGTAGTTTTACATTTGTTTAGTCATACAATCCATGATTTTGGTTTTTGTTAACTTAGCCTGATCTAGTTTCTTTGATGTTCTCATGCATTATTTCTCGGCCCATTCTTCTTCATGACAAGTAAAGCACTCACTTCTGGATTCAGACAAATTTACTTCTGAATTCAAAACTTTTTCATCTTGAAATTAACTTGGATTTTGGGGGTATTTTATTAAATCTCTTCTTTCACTCCCTATTTGACTTAGGCAACTACTGGTGGTGGAGGGCGTGCAATAAAATTAGCTAAAGAACCTAATGAGTTTGTGAAGCTATTACAGGTACTTTTATGCCAGAGTTGTACAGTGAATACCAATCTTGTTTGTCTTTTTCACTAGAACACATCAAGCAACCATACAAATGCAAGTTTCCCTTACTGATTTTCTAATCCATTTCTCATCATAAATGGGTGGAAATAATTATGATAGGACAATTAATATTTGTAAAATATGAGATTGATTGAAGTTGATATACTCTTAGAATCTGGACTTCCATTGAGGTAAGAAGATACTTAAGTTTGTGACATAAGGCTAATGTTACCACTTGATAGAATGTGGTTTCAACTTGTAGTATCATGATAATTCTATTTCTCCACTATTATTTAGTAAATGATGGCTAACTACTTCATTTAGTAATTGATGGCTAGCTACTTCATTTTTTGTTGTTACTTGTGTGAAGCTACTTTCAAACTAATGACTGCTTCATTTAATGGTTGATGGCTACTTCTACTATTATGTTTCTTTTTATAGTTGATGAACTTCCTTGTTTAGTTAGTACCTTTTGAAGTGGCAATTTAATTTATTTCTTTTGAACTGAACGATTTTGTTGCTGCAGGTTAAATGAGAAATTTTTTGTCTATATGGTGCAGATTATCTCCATCTATTGAAACTCTTGATAACATTCAAAACTTTGATCGTGTGCAAGAAGTTTTCCATGAGCTAGGGTCCTATGTGTGATCTTTTGTGGTTTGATCCTAATGATAGATATGGTTGGGTCATATTGTAGTAAATAGATGTTTCTGAATTGAACCGGAAGCATATATATTGTAAATATTTTATTTTCGATTGGTTATTTTTTTATGTATATATATTGAAAATAGACAACAATTTTTCTTATAAAGATAATTGTTTTTAACCATTAGAAAAAGTGATTAAATACAACAATTTTGAAATATTATATGAAAAATTTTCAAAGAAAATAGTTTGTAACTATTGGAAAAAGTGACTAAAAATAACGGTTTTAAAATATTGTGTTAAAAAAAATTCAAAGACAACAGTTTTTAAACGTTATCAAAGCAATTTCTAATCAAGACAGATAATGATTTTTAAACTATTGTGAAAAGTAATTAAAGACAACGATTTTAAACTACTGTTGATCCATCAACTAATATTAAGGTCCCCAAGAAAGATAATGATATTTAACTATTGTCAAAAGCATCAAAAGACAATGATTTTTAATTGGTACGAAACTATTATTGTCACGCCCCGAGAGAGTCCCTCCAGAAGAAATTTAGGCAGCATCTCCCCTGTACAGGTGACAATCTGAAATTTTATACATTGCCCCCAGGGCCACATATACATCAACCAACACGGCCGGAACAATAACAATAATAAAAATATAACACAGAGTCATCCACGCAGTATAATAGTTGACAAACTAGAATAGTAATAAGAAGACTCAAAAATAACCCTACTCAACTACACTCATAAAGCTCAAAACCGATATCCTACTCCACTACACTCGTAAAACACAAATCACAATGAACTTACCTCTTCTGCCATCCAGGCAAGCGTGTAGCAAAACACATCCAATCCAAACCCATCGACAAATAAGAATCCATAAGGTAAACTAATACAAGTCCAGATAGTGCAATAAGAAACATAACAAAAGACCAAATAACTCTGGATCTTCAGGGGACTAGCGACTGGAACTCTCCGGACAGCATCAACCTGAAAATAACAACGGAGGAGGGTGTGAGTCCAACACTCAGCGGGTATCAACTGATATGCATAATAAAGAAAATAACAACCAGCACTAATCATGCGTACAGTTTCCTGATACAAGAAGGATAAATGCAACTGAATAAAGCAGGAGAAAACTGTACTAACCAGGACCAAAGTATAAGTACAACAGGGTCGTCAGACCGAGAGTGTCATAAATCCTGTATGCATGTCAATCATATGCATCCATATAAATGCAGCAAGTAAATGCAGCAAACACAAGCAATAAATGCATCATGCATATGATGCAAATGTCATGGTCACCCCTGACGCTAGTCAACCATCTCACACACAATGGTGAGACCGAGTCGGTAGGGTTGTGACAACCGTGCACTTTGCCATCACTACCCCTGATGAGTGATCGAGTGGACGGGATGCTGTCGGAGTACATTTATCCTCCTACCCCAAATTATAAATGGGGGAGCTCAATGCTCTCATCTCCCGGTACACAATGACGGGGAGGGATCCCTCACGTGCTACCACGCTGCATCACACTACCCATGAGCGGACCAACGGAGCACCGACAGAGCCAAATTGACGTGCTACCACGCTGCGTCACGCTACCCATGAGCGGACCAACGGAGCACCGACAGAGATGAAACTGGCGATGTGCTCAACAATAATGAAGCAGACTATCGCGCAACATGCAATCATGCGAATGGTGCATGACACTAAGCATGACAATATCCTGAACAGCATAGCGATATCCATGTATAAATATAAAATGTGTACCATAGGATAATGAATCAAATCAAAGGTACACATATCAGATAAGGTATCAAAAACCCTAGGTCCTGAATATAATATATAATATGATTGTGTCACTACCCCTATAATCATGTATAATCAGATAAGTGCTAACATGATATGCATAACAAATAAACAAACAAGCATGTAACAGATCGGGTAGTGATCAACCGAAGCAGATATGAAAACACAATCGTTGCTATTTGTTAAAGACATTACTATGCATATCAAATGACATAAAGTCAAAGTACCCGCCTCCAATCGAAAAGTCCAAACCGGTCCAAATTCGATGGCGAGATACTCATCTCGCGTCAAAGTCCTGTATCACCAATATACATTTTTATTTAACTAATATCCAAATGAAATAGCTAAATAAAGATCTCTAACACTAAAAATAGGGCAAACCCTAATTAATACATAACATAAACCTAATTCCTTTGACACATAAACACTATCTAAAATAATCGAATCAAAACCATGATCTATAGCACGTATCAAATGCTCTACACCTTACCTTATCCTCGATCGTTCTTGAGCAAAAAGGCTGCTAGATGATTTGGGGAGGGGGGGGGAGGGTCTTGTTGCACAGTTAGGGTTATTTGTTGCTGGAAACAAAACAAACAAACAAACCCAAATCAACAATTTTTCCTTCCAAACCATGTTCCCAAACCATAACCATTACCTCTACGGTGGCAGTTCCTTGTGTCTAACTGAGACACCCCTCAAGACTAGCTACTGGTGGTCTTCTGTGGCCGGAGAAATGGCTGACAGCGTACACAGCCAAAACCCAAATCCTAACAGCGTAAGGATTTGGTAAAGAAAGAACCCGGCAGTGGGATCTAGGGCACCAGCAGAGGGAAGCTAGCGGTCGGCGGTCAAAATGATGGTCCAGCATTGGTCCTAGGTCACAGCGATGACAATAACACCCTTCCTCCGGTGTCGGCCCACAGTAGATCTCGGTGGTGCTGGAGTGCCGGCGAGGAGAAGACACCGGCGTCAGGGAGAAGAGAAGAAAAGTGGATCGGGTTGCAATCAGAGGAGAAGAAACTCCGTGATGCTCGGGACGGCCACCGGCTGAACTTCAAGAGGCGCTTCGACGATCGGCGCTAGAGGAATCGGTGCCGACAGTGGAAGGGATTCGACTAGGGCACGCGAATTTGGCGGCGCTGGGTCAGCACTACTCCGTGCGGCGTCGGCTGTGGTGGCGGCTCGGGAAGGAAAAGGAGGAGAGGCGAGGGGGAATTGGGTTTGACGAGGGAGAAGACGAGAAGAGAGGAGAAGAAACCGCCGCGTGCGGTTAGGGCACGGCGTCAGGCGCGCGGGAGAGAAGGGAAAGAAACGGAGGAGAAAAAAATAAAACAAAAACAAAATAAAAAGAAAAGAAATTGAATAAACAAATTCAACTTTTCCTCGCTTAAATAGGCAGCCTAAACAGGCTCTCCCGGGCTCCATTTTTACCCCCGTTAACTCGTCCATACGAGCTCCGAAAAATTCTCGAAAAATTCCCAAAAATTTTAGAAAATTCCCTTATTATTATCTACCCTTTTCCGGTATTTTACAATTATCCTTGGTATGTAAAGACAACGGTTTAAAACTATTATTGTTGAGTGCACTTTTAACAACAATGTCAATTACAATAGTTTTTAAATGACTACGATAATGGATTTTATCCATTGTCTTTGAGTATTTTTGTTGTAGTGAACATTCATATGGAGTAGATAGAACATATTTAGAAGACACTCGGTTAAGTATATAGGTTGTAACTAATAATGCATCTTCCCAATAAGAAATTAGCAAATTAGCTTGAGCCATCATAGACCTAATCATATTTAGAAGAGTTTGATTTCTTCTTTCAGCATCCCCATTTTGCTCTAGAGTTCTAGGGATAGTAAGTTATCTAATAATCCATTTATCATTACATATTATCTTGAATTGATCAGACAAATATTCATCTCCATGATGTGCGTAAGGTTTTAACCTTATGTTGAGTTTGATTTCTTCTTTCAGCATCCCCATTTTGCTCTAGAGTTCTAGGGATAGTGAGTTATCTAATAATCTATTTATCATTACATATTATCTTGAATTGATCAGACAAATATTCATCTCCATGATTAGTGCGTAAGGTTTTAACCTTATGTTACATTTCAATTGATTCTCAACTTCATTCAAATAACATTGGAAACAATCTATTGTTTCAGATTTGTGAGAAATCACATACACATAACAAAAACATGTGGAGTCATCAATAAATGTAATGAAATAAGAACTTTCATGTCTAGCCTTTGTAGGATCGAAAAGAATTTAGATATCTCCATAATTGCATGATATTGTCCACTTTGGGCCTAAGCCCTCATGGTTTTGCTCTTGGGCTCTCCTCAAAAGGCCTCATGCCAATGGAGATATCTTTTCTCTTATAAACCTATGATCTTTCCCATGTGTTTCTAATATGGGACTATGTTTGCAACCTTGTAACCCCAATAGCCTTCACATTCATTGGACTATAAATATTTGAATTAATTAATTACAATAGTGATTCAACCCTAATAGGATTACTAAATGGTTTCCTAGTTACTTTTCCAACAAGATAATAGTTACATATAAACAAGTTAACTTTAGCATGAGTGTCAATCAGACCCTCTTTAGCTAATATATTCATTCATTCTTGTCCTATATGTCCTTAGCCAGCATGTCAAACTTTATCATTTACATAAGCATCGCTAGTAAGAGTAATGTTTGAAAAACAACCATTATTACCGTAATCAATACATGGTTCTATATCAAGAACCACGAAACCATTCGATACATAACCATATCCTATTAACACAGAGTTAATTCTTAGTTCCACACAATAACTGTAAAAGTTTATACAATAACCCAAATCAAGAAGTCTAGTAATGAAAACCAGATCCTGTTAAATCTCAAGAGCATATAGGACATCATATAGAAATAAGGTATGTCTACTACGTAGGTTAAGTTTGCAAGTGTCAACTCCTTTGACTTCAACCCTTGCATTGTTTCCCATATATATCCATTTGTTGTCAACTGGTACTCGATGGTACTCCACGTATGTAGTTTGATCACGTACTACATTGTTCATCGCTCTTGAATCTACAATCCACAAAGGATAAAAATCAGCTAACAACACTGAACTAGCAACATAATGCTCATGGAAAGAAGATAAACATTAATCCATCTTTTTTGGCTCAGTACATTCCCGAGTAAAGTGACCCTTCTTGTCACAGTTATAGCAAGTCAGCTTGTTTTTATATTTGTTTCCATACTTCTTTCTTAATTGGTCTTTGTCTAGCATCAACACCAGCTTCTTTTCCCTTTTTCTTTCCTTTCCTAAACCATATTTTCTTATTCTTGAATCCAGAACCTTCACTATAAAAGCTTATCCGGAAATTCTTGCGAATTATATTTTCTTCGCCTCTAGTTCAATATGAGTCTGATTTTGTTTCATCGTTTCCTAAGAATCGGGAAGGGAATGGATTGCTTCATAAACCTGTTGTTCATCAGTTAACTAATGATCAACAACCTTTAAGTCCCGAATCATATTTGCCATTTCCGTCAGATCCTGTGTCATGACAACATTCAGACACTATTTATAGCTATCAAATTTGATTGTGAGCTGACGAAACTTGCTTAGACTTACTCCACTATACTTCTCTCTAAGGGCTACCCAAATAGCATGAGCTGATGGTAATAGCTCATATTCAAATACTAGGTTGTCTACCATTAAACTAATCAATATCTCCTTAGCAGTGGAGTATTTTTTTCTTCCATGCCTTATAGATATCAATATCACATCTATGTTGTGATGTAAATCCATCAGTAGGTTCATCCATAAATTGATTTACAACCTCTAGAACTTTTTGTTCCTCACGAACATATTACATTTTGATGTATCATATTTTATAGTTATCTTCATATAGTTTCTCTCCCTTATTAAATTCAGTTATAATATTTTTAGTAGTCATGATCTGACATAAATAAACACATTATTTAGTAATTTAGTGTATTTCATGTCTATAATATATGATTGACTCAATATTAATTTGAGTTGGTTTATAAAATCAAGTGGCAATTACGTTTTCACTCATCATTTGTATGATCCAATCTAACCAACATTGATCAATTCTATTATACACATCCCATCAAATGAACTAATCATTAAGTGAACAAATCATGAAATGAACTAATCATTCTTTTAAGAGCGTTAACATATAACATTCCTTTTCTTGTTTGTTAACGCATAACATAACATTTCATATAGTACTGTTTGTATATAACAACATTTTCTACTACATGATTTTGTTAAACTTAATGGGCTAATACTGTTCATACATAACGACGGTAATAATAACAACACTTTAATACGCTAGATAAACTAACACCACTGCCACAAGGACAAACACTACCATAGTAGTCAACACTATCTCATGCATCCCGGACTCGATTAGGGCAATCTCAAGTAGATCAGCTTCAAGATTCTCTATTGGATCTACATTTAGATCCTCTTCTGGATCCTTCTCAAACTCTTTGGGGTCCACTTGATCAACATGGTGAAGTAGCTCCGCACACAACTGTGCTTATGAGATATACCCTTCGGAGAGCCCTCATAATTGGTGTGCTACTTCATTGAGGTGTATCAATAGTGATCAGACTAAAGTCCAGATCTTGTAATTATCCAGGATTAGAAACTCTTCCTGTTTGAGTTTCTAGAACAATTAATCGAGTAGTCCAATGTGTCTGCTAACTCCGTAAACTGGATCATACTCTATCTTTTCAATTGCCTCCCTCATCTCATTCCTCACATCGTGATGAGTCATCGTGCATATCATCCATGGCATTTGGAATTAAAAATTATAATGTCAACAAAATTGACAAATCATTAACAAAATCAGTTCATTTCAATTCACACATATGCATAGAAAAATACACAGAATTTATAAGGCAATAAGAAAAATATTTTTTCTTTATTTGAGGAGCTCACATTCTGGATTGGTCGATTGAGAAAATAAATCTTAAATATTGACTTATTTTCTTGTCCTCATTAAAACTAATCTAATTGGGATATTTGGTTGTTATTATTTAACCTAAGGCCATTTAATTTAACTGGCCCAATTCTATAATTTTAGTCGATTTCGATTAGCCCAGATCCTTTTGGATTAAACCATTCCAATTAGATTCAATATGATCTATTGAATCAAATTGATCTGGTTAAACCAAACAATAGTTTAAACCAGATCAGGATTTAAAAGGAACAACCTAATCTGGTTAAACCAACTAATAGTTTGAACTATACCATAGGTCTGATTGGACCAATCTAATCTGATTAAACAAACAGTTTTGAATCAAACTGGTTCTGATTTGGATCAATCTAGTCTAGTTGAACCAAACCAACAATTTGACCAGACTTAAGTTTGATTGTAACAGACTGGTTCAAACCAATTGAACCAGACTATTTATCTAAAAAAATTAAATCAGACTTCTATTTAATTGATTAAAAACCAATAAATCTATTAAACTTATACTGTGAGAGTTTCTCACGTACATTTTTTTTTGTTTGATTAAAAAAGCAATCTTTTCTTTATGCTACTATACTTCGTTAGTTTAATCGATTATATAATTTTTAATCGATTAAACTTCTTCTTCCATCACGACAAACAACACACATGGTGCGTTAGTTTAATCGATTATATAGTTTTTAATCGATTAAACTTCTTCTTCCATCAGGACAAACAACACACATGGTGGTCGACTGATTGTTGACCTTCCAATGTAGTCGTCGGTGCTACTCAGCCACATACGGCAATCGCCAACCATAAAGTGGTTGTCCATTTCTACAGTAGTCCCGGTTGCAATGGAGAAAAACGACATAGTCACCTCTAGATGTAGTCATTGACGCGCAACACAATTGTCGATGCACGATGTGGTCACCAGTGTGCTTCACGATCGCCAGCTCCAGCGGTTATCGTGAGATGCTGCAGTTCAGAAGGAAATCGCCTACACGAAATTGCGATTTCCAAGCGACGGGTTTCACACAATATAGAACCTCACTGCTCTGATACCTTTGTTAATTCTAAAGCATGAAAAATACAGAAAACAAAATCTATAAACTGCAAAAACTTATAGTGCTCTTAGAGAAGAAATTTGAGAAGCAATCAAAAAATAACTCGTCGTCGGAAGAGCGATCACGAACGAATAGAAAAGTTTTTCAAAGTTCACAAACCAAATCCCAACCCGATGGTAATGGACGAACCAAAACTTATGTTTTTCTCAGCAACCCTTCTCTCTCTTTTGCGCGCACACACACAAACCTTGCACAGAGATCACACACGGGACGAATCCTTTCTCTTTGACCTTGCACAAACTTCACACACAACTTGTCTCCTCTCGCTTCTTGGACCTTGTACCTAATTTTATAGGAGGAAGATAACTCTTCTTGTTCTTCTATTAATTGAGGAATTTGAATGGGTTAGAAGATGAAAGGGTACAGTACGCTTTCATCTTCTTAATTCTAACAGTCAATTCACCTCCTCCCTTCAAGTTGAGTCGGAGCATCTAGTGTGTAGTCAATTCACATCCTCCCACATCCTCACTATAAGCTGACTCGGAGCATTTAGTAGAACCTTGATCTGGTTCGAGATTGGGGGATGGGTTAAGGTCTATGCCTAGGGCCCCAATTTTTATTGGGGCCTATTATTTTTAATGTATTAAATATATTTAATAAAGAGAATGAAAAAATAAGGTCCACATAATAAAAGATTGTGCAATCTCATTCTCTAAAAACTAGAATCATTATTTTAATATATTAAATATATCTTTATATATATTTTTTAATAGAATGGAAAAGAATAATGTCCATATGATTAAATATTTACATGATCTCAATCTATCAAAGCTTCAGATTTTATAAAAATCTCATTATGGTTCTAATAAATAGAGTAAGTGACTCTTTTTTTTTAACAAATTAAATTTATTTTTAATTATTAATGTTATTTTATAACCTCTTTAATATCTCTCAATCATAGCCTACTCTCATTACATTTCTCATAGCCTACTCTCATTACATTTCTCATTTGTTGGTGATACTTTCTCTTTAATCAATAAGAACATGAATTAAAATTTTTTTATCTTATACATACAATGCAAAATAAAAATGCTATTTTTTTTTAAGTTCCCCTCTCTTCTCCTTTTTCAACCCCCCTCTTTGTGCTTCTCTTGCTCATTGAGATTCAAGAAGAGGCACTCAATGTCTCCACCTAATACTAACATGCTGATTCGGTCGGTATTACGATGTTCCTTGCTTGATTAAATTCAAAGGTTCATGCATTCACCCATATTTTGTTGGATCAAAATGAAAGATTTTATTATTTTTTAGCAATAACGAGTTAGATACTTTTGACATTTCACTTCCTTGATAGACATTAAGTTTAACTTTTATTTAGATATATTTACAGTCACAAATTATTCGATTTTCCCTTTGTCTTTCCATTCTATCATTTATAATTGTTCTGGTTTAGGTAATAAAAAATATGGTTTATATTTTCTTTTGCTCAGTGCTTAAAAAGGCTTCTATTTAGTTCTTGATAAATGACAATGACTGATTTAGTCTCATTATGATCTTTATTTTCTAAAGATTGTATTCAGTTTTATCATTTTATACATTATTTTTTATTTATTTATTTTTTATGCATTGCTGATAATGATGAGTTAAGCATAGGAGCATGATTTTTTTTTTTGGTATTGTTATCCTATTTTATTGTTCTTATTTTCTCAATTTTGTTCTTTTTTTAAGGGTTTTCTCTCCGTCTTACATTTAAATAATTAAACATACTTCTATCCTTCATTTTTAAACAATTTTGAATGCACTTATTTTTAGTTATGTAAATTATAAACTTATTATTTACTTTGGGTGTATAATTATATCTAATAATAATACTTTATTTAATACTGTAAAATTTATATTTCTCTGAATTAGGTTATCTTGAATTTGAAATTTTAATTAATAATTTTCATCTAAAGAGTGAGAAAATTAAATTGTATAAAAAAATATTTTTAAAATTAATATTTAATTTGTTAAAAAAAAATATAAATCATGATTTTCGATCCAAGTCTAAATGAAAAAAGGCGGGGATTTTATTTAAACAACGTCAAATATCTAAAAGAAACTTTCACCAAGGACCTCAAATAGACTTGAGCCGGCCCTGCGTGTCACATCCAAGTTACGTTTAAAACTCGAATGCGATTCAGACTCACTTGACTTGAACTCAATTGGAGTTGAACTTGACTTCCTCGTGAGGGCTAGCACGAATTTATTGTTGAGGAAACCGCATGGCCGCTGTTATCTCTGCCACATCAAATCCTAATAAAATTCAAGTTCTCTACCGCACATAACACGTGACGTAATAAAAAAATTTCATCATTTTTTTTAAAATTTTACGTTAGCTTCTATCAAGAGAGTAGAGAAAACTTTGTTGGGTATCAATTTTTAGAAACTTATAAAAACTAATAAAATAATCTATTAAATATTATCTTTATTTTATTTTATATTGGTAAATATGAAATACTTGCCAATTATTTGTTTTATTTTGATGCATAATTTACTTTCCTCCCTTCCATAAATTCATTAAAATAATACGCCATAAATTTAATTGGTCAGTGCCTTCCTATATTAAAGATAATTATTTAATTAAAAAAATCATTTGTTTTCTCTTGTGTATTAATTTTTATTATTTATTTAATTAAAAAAAATGCGTTTCCTCAGCAGCGACCTTTGGTGAGCGGACCGCGGGCCCCACTTTTTTCAATGGCAGCTCCACCCAACGTCCTCCATCTTAACGCCGTTAACGGTCGAACGCGCCGAGTGAGGAAACGACCCGACGCCTAACCGTCGCATGATTACTCACGATCGTACCCTTGTTATCATTGGCTTAACTGTGGGTCGTACGCCAGTGCGGACGAAGTCTGCACGGCTTCTGCGTGAGCAAACAATTTAAGTTACGCGAAGGAACATGAACATCCCCCCTTCGCCCCCCAAATTAGGGCGGCGCCATTTAAAACTGGAGCTCGATGCATTCGCCAGCCAGCGCGAGCAGATCTCTCCCTCCCATTTCAAATACCCTCTCGAGTCTCGATCTGGACCCTTCTTCCACCTTCCGTCCACCGTCTCCGATTCAATGGCCGTGCCCCAGAGCTCCCCTGCCGACGGAAGCCTCGCTGCTGGAGAACACAACCGGCCGGCCGAGGCGTCTGCGGCCTCACCCGACCCTCCCTCCGACCGCGTGGACAATCCCGAAAAGGGGAAGACTTGCCACCAGGTGCTCCGAGAACGCTCGCGGAATGATGATCTCTGTTCTTATTCTGATCCCGGGTTAATCGATCGTGTTTCGTGTTTTTGGTAATACTCGCAGTGCCGACAGAAGAGGACGGAATTCTCAGCGCCGTGCAGGGAGATTCGGAGGGGTAAACCTTGCCCCATAAAGTATTGTCATAAATGCCTCGTCAATAGGTTCGTCTGGATGTTTTAGCCTTTGAAACCTTGGTTTGGGTCAGTGGTCGGTGATGGCGGTGATTTTGGTATTTCAGGTACGGGGAGAAACCTGAAGATGTTTCTTCGCTGGACAGTTGGATTTGCCCCAAGTGCCGTGGCGATTGCAACTGTAGCTGTTGCATGTAATTTATATACTAGCATGGCAGACAGTCTCAAATAAATATATTACCATTACTGGCCATATAGATTATATGGTATTTCCTTCCCTTGCTTTAAAAATTCTGTTTTTGGGTTTTATAGGAAAAAGAAGGGTCAACGACCAACAGGAATATTGATCCACAAAGCAAAGGCTATTGGATTTGCTTCAGTCCATGAATTGCTATTTAAGCAGGGACCTGATGGTCTAAATGCTCCAAATGGATCAAGTAGTTCAAAAACAGGACCCCCTGAGAAGGTGCAACATCATCCTCTAATTTTGATGTTTTTATTCATTCGATTGTATTGGTTAACAGTTAGCATTTGGTTTTGAAGTCGTCGATGACTCATAAAAGGAGCCATGAAGAAGAGAATTGCCTTATTGAACTAAGGGATCCTGAATCTTTTAGTTCTGATGATAAAAACATTGAATCATCTGCACAAAAGGAGAAGAAAAGAACATCAAAGAAAAAAAGGCACAAAGAGTCTGTCTCTATGGATAATTCTGATGGTAAAGCAGAGATTATGATTCCTCAGGGTCAATTTTTAACAGAGGTTGCAGGGTCTGAATGGGCGGTTGAGGATGTTGGAGCAGCTTTGCAGTTTTTGGAATTCTGCAACGCCTTCTCAGAGGTATGTTGCAGTATCACCAATGTGGTACTGTAGTATATCATCATGTTAAACAAAAATTACTTTAATATGGCCTTTGTTGCATGTTCTACTCAGCTACTTTTCAGATAGTATTCGTATGGCTGAAACTTCTTTTGCAATATTTATTAGGAGCTAAAAATGATTCTTGCTCAATGGTTGTACAGATTTAGGTCTCTCAATGGTTGTTCTAGGCTGCTCAAGTTTTATTTGGAAATCTGATCATTTTTTAAGTGTTTTGATGAAATTAAATTTGATAATACAATATGTATGTTAATGTATCATAATAATCATAACTGTGCCACTAACTATGTTTCTTTAGTGTGGTTATGACATGCTATTTAGTAATTAAATCTAAGTTTCTTTGGTGCTTATAGTTTGCAAATGATATCTTTCTATCTTTTCTGCTGATGTGAGTATTTAAGTTAAGTTTTCCTACTCTCATTTTACTCATCTTTGTTATTGCCATCATTCACCTTAGATTTGTCATATGAATCCTCTTTTGCTATTGCTTTTCTACTCTTTTCTTTTTTTAATGATTAGGAGCTCTATTACCCGACTCTCCCTTGCCTCCCCCTCCCCCTATACCATATCAACCTTGACATGTCATGGAATGGGTATGAAACATGAATTCGATGAGCCAGACTCATCTAACTAAGAAGAAATAGAAAGTGGGAGGAAGCAGATCTAGGCAAGGACACATACCTCTTTGTATGTTGCATGCGTCGTGTGGGGGGAGGGAAGGGGCATTGTAGCTAGCTTGTGTTGCATGGGGAAAGGAGGGTTATCATAGGAGAGGCTCGCATTGTAGGTAGTGTCCTGCATGGAGGATTGTGTTGTGGGTGATATCTTCTGGGAGGGTGGCATTGCATAGGGAGGGAGAGGAACATATGTTGGGCAATGCTGGTAGAGTTGAAAATTAGGGAAAATAAGTTTAGAAAATATATAAGATATATTATAATTTATATTAATAGAGAAAATATCTCATCTATTATCTTTGTTATTAAGAAATTATTAAATGTAAGTTAACATATCTATTTTAGCTATATTGGTTGTATCCCTGTACTCATGTTAAAATTCTTTTTTGATGAATCTCTATTTCCCCTCTTTGAGAAAAATCACATTTCCGACATTGTGGATGCTTTACTGGTATTATATACTAGCATCCGTGTTTGAAGAATGTAGGTCAGGAGAAGGAACACAGAAATGAAAGGAAGACTTTGGGTGCAAATATAAATTCAAGTGGAACTATCTAATGTTCTTGGTGACTTTTTTCCTATCCTATGTGAGTTGTACTTGAGTATGTGACTTAGAAGGAAACAAAAATAGCTAGAATTGTTATAATTTGTTGTCAATTAGGCATATTCTCATTCCACATCTTAGCCACCAGATTCAACTTTCCAATTCTTCCTAAGTTGTCACCATCTTAAATATTGATGTCTTGAAGGGCCACTCAAGCACTACATACTAGAATTAACACTAACAAGACACCATGATAGAAACAATATATAACCATTGCCAACACATTAACACCGAATCTTAACACAAGAGCAAAACAAGATCGATAAAAGTTGCCCCTCCGGCATGGTGCGGTGGTAAAGTGGTGGGGCCCATTCACATGCAGCGAGGGTTCAAATCTCATGCTGGACGTTTCTGAATGCCCGCAAAGTGGTGACGTTGGTTCCTCTCCGTGACCCATCTGTGCTTTCTGGATTTACTTTGTGGGTGATTTGTGGGGCCGAGCCGTCCGCCTTCAGGAATAGTCAGATCGCAAGAGCTGGAGACATGGATTACCAAAAACGAAAAGAATGATAAAAGTTGATTCAATCTAAGCGTATGTATTTATTGATTCTAAGTTTATAAAATATGGTAGCATAAATAACATGATATTTGGACAAGCACTTTTGCTCGTATACAAAAAAAAAAAATCTCAATCCTTCCCAGTAGGGTTTTAGGATTGTACTCCTATTGGGAAACGAGATGAGGTCTATGAGTTTGATTTTAAGATCTGAATGTGGGATCATAAAATTCTACTATTGGATCAAAATAAATTTATATTTACATTTGACATTTATAATTATTACATGTATTAACTTTTTATATATAATAATAGTAATGTGATCATTTTCTACTTATATCATTCAAATATCATGAAGCATAATTAAAACTATTTATATATTAAATGTATGAACAACGTAATATAATTCGTGGGTTGTTGTATTCTAATGTCAGAAGTACAACTTCTATAGGATGAGCGATGAATGATAATTATTCAAATAATGACAATAACATAGATAAAAAGGTTATTTTCTAATTAGGAGTTACAAGGAAGCACCAAGGCAGACGAGCGGGGAGAGCAATTTGGAACGTAAGTCAAGGACGTAAATGCTACAAGTGAGCGATGCCAATCCAAATGACCAAGCTTGAGAGACAAACAAGAACCACATAAATGACACCAAAGAGCATTCAAAAGACCACATGGTCAGACCACCCCAAAGGGATGCGTCAAGGACAACATCCATCAAGAGAACACGAATCAAACACAATTTCACTCCAAACACCGCATAACAATTGGAGGGAAAGTCATGTTTGGAACAATGCTCATTTGCCTTGGGAACCAAGCACGTAGCACAAGCAATACCCACAGGGATGCGTTAAGGATAACATCCATCAAGAGCACGAATCAAACACATTTTCACTCCAAACGCCACATGGCAATCGGAGGAAAAGTCATGTTTGAAACATGCTCATTTGCCTTGGGAACCAAGAACGTAGCACAAGCAACACCCACAGCCCGAAAACACGACATGAGTGTCACAGGCGAAAGATAAAATATCTTAAAGGCGACACAATTGATCACATGATGGCAGGGTTCCCATCAAGGCATAGGAGTACACAACAACTCACATGACGCCGCGAACATTCAACTTGATGCTCACCACCTAGACGCACTCATCAGATATGAGAGTAATCGGCTCCGGAGCAATCCAAACCAAAAACACCACTGAGCATGAAAAAATTTAAATATTTGATACTAAAAGTTTGTCTGCTTTCAACAAAAGTCAAGTTTTAAATTTTCTAAGAAAGTAAATTTATTTAATAAGTCAAGGTTTTTGGGATTAAGATCTTATATAGGAAGAGTAAGGAAGCATAGGATTGGATTATGGATTTGTAAGACCCTAGTCCAATTCAAATCCTACCTAAGATCGGGATCATTTAAGCCAATTTGGGTCATAAAATCACAATATCCTATAGTTTGGATCACAATTTTAGGCTCGTCTCTCAACATTAACGAGGAAAACTAGCAAAATTTGATCTTATGCATTCTATGAAAAAGCACTTTTCGAAGCGAACATCTTCAATTCTACAAGTAGTCTTGTTTTTTAATAGTCTTCACAAGTATTGTGAGGCATTATTGCAATCCCCATTTGAAAATACGTAACCTTGTGAAACTTGGAATTAAAATTTTTAGAAGGGATGTCGTCGCATTCATCACACTAGCATGCTCACAAGTGTAGGCTCGTGAGCACCATTTGTTTGACCATTGAAATCTTTCTAGAAAAAGGTCTATTTCCATTCTCTATTGCTTCATTGAAAACCCACGGCGGTTTAGAGTGGTCATGTTCTTCTTAATGCCCCACCCTAGTCAAGGCCAACTAATCTACACACTCGAAGCATCTCAATGAGACTGTGTATGATCCGTAGACGACACTTCTTGATCACAAAGGGAAGTCCTCTAGATCCTTCTATCGGACACTTGTTTTTGCTCATTTGAACTTTGCCAATTGAGCTCATTGCATACATTACCCATATCTATTTGATCAGTGCTACCTCACGTGTTAGTGGCATCTAGGACCATCTCTATGGCAACTGACTATAGATGGAACACATTAAAACCTTTTGGAAGGGGAGGTCCATGTATATCACTTTGTGGAGTAAATTTTCATGTCTTCTTCTAAATTTGGATTTAGATTAAATTTCATCGAAGACAAAAATTGTGGTTATTCCTGTTTTTTAGATATATGATGTATTAATTGTCTTTGACATAGATATATATGCTATGTTAGCATCCTTGGTATGTGCAAATATTCTATCTTCAAAAGTTTACATGGGTAACATAGAAAATCCTGAGGTAAAAGGAGAAATGCTAAATGAAGCAAGACAATTGTACTGTTCTGATACATTTGTCAATATGGAAAAATGGCAATAGTCATATTGTAGTATGTTATATTGTTTAAAATTGCTGATAACTTTTGAATGAGATTTGGTACTTAAATACTGTCAACATGCCTCAAATTGCATTTTTGTGTAGAACATAAGAAGTCTGCTATATTGATTTGGCATTTAAAATATTTTACTTATGATATTATTTGCTTCATTTTACTTAAATACCTTCTCATTTAGAATATTTCATCAGTTGGTACCCTCCGTCAATCGGTTTTGATCAGACAGCCATACTTTCTTTCCTCACGATTAGACTGACTCCATTATTGCACTAAATGCTGAACACTGATTTGAACTTTGAATTACCTCCATGTTTGAACCTGAATTTTGTTTGTTTGTTTTTTGTGTGCAGGGATTAATTTGTATTTTCTATCTTAAGCAGGATAAAAAATTTAATATGTCAAACTTTTTTAGCAAAAAAAAAATGCCAATCATATTCTTGACTTCTTAGTGTGGGTTATTAATTTATACCTAATTTGTTTATCTATGATCTTGAGTTTATTGCTTCACTGTTTGCCTGAAGTGGAATGTTTTATTCAAGCTATATGATTCATCTTGGTTTCTGATTTAATGAAATTCCATCCTTTAGGTACTTGATATAAACAAAGGCGAACCTGAAAGTGTTCTTCACGAACTTGCAAGAGGATCTGTTGGGCGCAGAGGACAATATTCCTCTACAGCAAAGTTCCATGTGAAATTACTGTCATTTATACAAAATTGCAAGGGTGATAGGTGTGCTCATCTTCCCTAACTTTGTCCAAAAATGTTTGTATTTTGCCTGCTGTTTTTTATTTTTAATTTGATAGGTCTGTCTCAAATTCAACAATGAATGAAGACAAATGGTTGCAATTAGTTATCGAATGTTTAAATGAATCTGACTGTGACTGGAAGACCACTCTAGAGGCTCTGGATGAGGTTTCTTTGGAATATGATAGTTGGATTCCATCGGATAAGCTCAGACTCTTGAATCTTCTTTGTGATAGGACGCTAGAGACCAAGTACGAACTAATGTCTCAGTGTTATGAATATGTTCAATTACTTGTTCAGATGATCATTAATTAATCTTTTTAGGGAATTGCGGGATTGGATTGATGTAGAGAATCAAAAATACATTGAAAGGAAAAAGGAGGCCAAAGGAACAATTGTTTCAGCTAAAAAGAAGGTAGGTTGTCCAAAATAATAATGTAGGTTTTCTGCAGGAAAAGTGTCTCAAGGGAAAATCCTTGAAAAGTTAATTACTTGCTTGATATTTAGTTACTGAACTGCAGATTTTCTGCAGGAAAAGGATTTAACGAAAAAACTGAAGGATGAAATGGCCAAAGCAACACTTTCTTTGGATGCGCCTTTTTCTATTGAGGACCATGAAAATCTTATGTCACAGATAAGAGCTGAGAGAGAGAAAGCACACGCTGAGAAGCAAGAGATAATGGAACAATTGCCCAAAAGTATGCCTTTATATCGATGCAAATTTGTTCTTTGTTTACATATTATCATAGTAGCCATTCATGATCCAGCTTTCCTATCGATGTTGATTGAATGACATCGATTCTTCAATTATGATGATAGACTTCTACATATATGTAAGAAGTTTCTAGTACTATGAGCGAGTCATTCACCATTTCTCAGCACCAAGTTTTAGTTGCATTAGATGATTTCAAGCCTCGTTATTGTTGGATATTTCAACATAGATGTTCCAATAGTATCTATATTTATTTCTCATGAAGAAGTTCTCTTTCAAGACACAAAACCATTATTATTAGCAACCTGCAAGATACCATTTTTAGGTTTTGTGACTCACTAGCAGTTCTACCAGAAACTCTTTACAACTTATTGTTGTCACATCTCTTTTTCTTGCTTCCTTTGGCATTGTCTTCAGAGTAACATTCTTGATCTTTAAAACAGATTTAGATAGCATATGTCGACATGCTGTCCGGACAGACTCTATATATTTGGAAGGAGAGGGACATGTGTATTGGAAACTGGGAAGCTATTATGGTGGCTTCAAAATCTTACACCAAGGTTTCTCTTTTCCGAATGACCATGTCACAACCTTCTACCTGTTCTTGTAGGGCAATGTTGATAAGTGCTTCTTTTCTTTTGCAGTTTTACGAAGCTGGGACTCGGTGATACTCGAGGATAAATGGTACGCATATGGAGAAGACGAAGGGAAATCAATTGAGAGAGATATTTCCTCCTTACGGTATCGAAAAAAAAATGCACTATATTTTGTTAGCTTTTGTTTACCTAGTAAAACAACACTATTTTTGGTAAGTCGACAAGTTCAACAATCTGTTTCATCAATTTTATTCTTAAGATCATAATGATTTAGTAACATAACTATAGCAGGCTTGGAACTATCTGTTGCATTGATTTGGTCACTTTCCTAAAACACAATTCATTGTACAAAACAGGAAGAAGAAAGCGAAAAGGTCACTGAGGCAAAAATCAATGCAATCGAATCGTTCTGGCGATAATTCATCCAACGATCCACCTTCAAGTTGCCCGGTCATGGAGGGTTATGAAGGTATTTTTTTATTAGGAAAATTTAATAAATGCATTCATCTAATTGTCTTTGGAAAAGTTGTTATTAGCCTTAAGACTGGAGGATTTGAGAGCTACCATTTTTTTATTTGCGACTAGGTGCAAGCGGAACCGGGAATTCCGGTACCAAGTGAGAGACGCTAAGCAGTCGACTGATGCAACGATTGGATTCAGCAACCAATCGAGAGGTGAACAAATTTGATCCTTAAACTGATACCGGGAACATTCGATTCTTGTTATTATATATTTCTCATCGAAAGCCTGCTCTTCTTATTCTTTGCCATTGTTTGAACAAGTTGTCAGGCGATTTCTTTCTCATTGTCATAGAAAAAAGGATCAACTGATCCTTAAAGTTATTTTCATAGCACAATTTTGATCTCAAGGATATTCGTTTGATTTGGAATTTGAACTTTAGTATTGTTATTATTCCTTTGAGTGATTCTTGGAGTGTTAGTGAATGCCTAAAAACAATAACCAAAATGAAATAACAATTAAATCAAATCAAAAATAAAATAATAATAATAATAATCCATTCCAAATGCAGCAGAAACCTCTCCGCAGAGAGATATGCAAATAGATCAGTCTGCAGAGGAGGAACAGAACAAGAACACAAACGGAAGAAACAAAAGAAGCACAAATGATCAATTCTCACAAACAGCAACTAAACGCCCATCTCCGATTCCTGTCTCTGAATCCTGATTTCCTCGTAAAACTTCTCTATAAATCGCTCTGCTCTCTGATCCACGCTTGCATCCCCTTCTTCTTCTTCTTCTTCAAACAACATCTCCAAGTCAGCTCCAGCATTTTCGTCCGGCGCCAGCGCCTCGAGTTCGTCTCCGTCGCCCAGGACCGACTCCTCGCCGTCGCCGCCGCATAGCAGGGAGAGGAAGCGGCGGCTCCTTTTCTTTGGCGGGGAGAACTCGTAGTCGGCGACGTAGGCGTATCCGTAGATCGACCGCTGCGTCCTCCTGAGGAGGAGCAGCTTGCGGGCGATGGGGCGCCTCGCCCTAGCCACGGGGCTGAGGCCGGCGGCGATGAGGCCCAACGCCTTGCGCACGATCGGGCTCCGCTTCCTCGCCATGGACGGGAGATCCGGCTTGCTGCAGGCCTCATGGGCGTCGGGGGAGCGCTTTAACGAAGGCAGCGGGCGCGGGGAGGAGGAGCTGGAAAGCGAGCTCGAGGTCGGTGGATCTGTTCTTTTGCTCGAGTGCTGCAGGTAGCCGTTAGCTCCGAGTTGTTTATCAGATTTATTTAATTTTCTTGATTAAAATATAAATATTTATAATTTCCTTTTATTCTTGATTTATATTTATAATTATGAGAATCCTCGTCTCTTCTTCATTACTCTCTTTGCCCTCGATTTCCTTCCCTCAGCTTCAGTTCCGCGGCTCTTCCCACCCCCATTTCTCCTCCTCCTCCTCCTCCTCCTCCTCCTCCTCCTCCTCCCTCTCTTTCCCTTCCCTAAACCCGCGCTCGGATCGAAGGTCAGCGCAGAAGCCCGGATGCGCCACCTCCGCCGCCGTCGGAAAGGAAGTCCCTCGCCGTGGCCACCGGACCGGGGAGCTCATTTTGGGCCTGGCCTCCTGCTCATCATGAACAGATCGCAGAGACCCGCGTTGACGATCGCAGAGAAGTTTGCAACAAATTATGTCAGTCCACATTAGGTAAGTGGAGTCGAATAATATCAGGCGATTTGAGCATTCCTTAGTATGTAAGAAAAGTCTACATTTATTTAGGGAATCAAAGTTTCTTGGATGATTCTTTTGTGGGTTTATGATACGCTAGCAATGTGATTATCCTTGTGCATTTGGTGTGCGAAAGACATCATCCTTCTTCTCCAGAACTGACATAACCTTGAGAATTCTTAGGCCTTTGTCCACAGTCTCCAATTTCTCTTCATTTACGATGAAAGCAATCTTGCATTTGCACTTTCCAATTTCTCCTCATTTAAAACTTTTGCTCGGAATAGCAAAAGTTATTCGACTACTCAATTTCTTCAACTTTTCCAAACACTGTCTAGATAAATGTTGTAGTTAAAAATAAAATAAAATAAAATAAATTTTCTGAGAAAGAACACTTGATGCTAATTTGTTGATGATCTTTAACATGTTTCTTTCATTTTCCTGTACATATTCTTGATGCAAACTAGGTATTCGACAGAGAACCAATTTTATGGTAAATTATCTAATGCGTTTGAAATAGAGCAATAAAAAGAAAATCGTTCAATATGTCATTTTCTCACATACGGATATAGTCTAGGAAGTGAGATCATCTGTGGGAGGAACAAGGGAAAATGCTGTGATTATATAATTAAGACTTTTGAATCAAAGCCATACCAACAATGAAAATTGTGTACATTTCAAGAGTAAGCTTCCAATTGCTAACGAAAGACATGGAAGAGGAAGAGAAAGCTCAATCAAAGAAGGAAGAACAACACTATTGAACAATGAAAAATCAAAAGCTAGTGGAAGAGTAGGATTAGGGCTCGGAAGTGAAGAGGACAACATTTTAAAATAACCAAGTGAGCATAATCCTTGGTGTCTTTGACTCAGCAAGGCTAGCGAGTTGGCTTGGTTGTTAAGGAAATTTTCAATTTACTCCATAGTTTTTCAAAATACCTCTAATTTTAATATCATTATTTATCTTCTATAAACAATATTAAAACATAATTATTATCTTATCTCTTAAATATCAATTTAACTCTCCCTATTATTAATAAAAATGCTTATATGAACATAAGATGAATTAATAATATTTAAAATATAAAAGGTAAAATAATAATAGAGTATTTTAGTAATCCTTATAAAGTATAAAGATAAAATTATAAGAATTATTTTTTAAAAAATAGTTTAAATATTAGGAGTCAAATGAAATTTTTTTATTATTTTTTGAACCATCTACTTGAACTCATTCTACTTGTAACTACCATTCACACTGCTCGTTAACATAGCAAACTTGGAAAAGTGTGAGAACACATGCATCAAGTCAATCATCCTAAAGATGCCCTTTAGTTAGTTGATAATGAGAATGTTGAGAATGTTGGAGGAGGATGAAAAAGGATAATGATGAAATGATTCTTCATCCCAAAGATGTCCTTTAGTGAACACCTGCATAATGATGATGAAAAAGGATAATGTGGGGAGGAGAATGCAGATGTGAGTGTGACCAAATAATGTTGATGCCCATGCAAAGAAGACTGGGCAGCACTGCAAAGAACACTAATGGTGCTTAGAACTTAGTTGAACCATTCGTATATAACAATTTTCGATGATTAGCAGAAGCAGATGATGGACTAAGAATGCATACTTGGTAATCTTCTCCACATGAAGGTTTAAGCCTTTTCTTCTCCCATTTGATTTGGGAGGGGTTTTGTGCTTTGGTTCTGTTCTAGCTTTGGTTCGGTCTTTCTTCGATCGACTCTTTTATGGTGTTTTGTGCTAATGAGTGATAGCTTGTATGACAATGATCTCTAGTTGTGCTAATTATCACCCACAACATATTCGTCAATTAGAATCCTTTCTCAGCCTTCTCTCTTTTGTATCAGCATACCCCCAATCAAAGGTATATGTGTTTGTCAAAGAAAGTAGATATTCATGATACTTAAGGTGGAGGTTGCCGTAGGTAAATATGGGTTGGCCTCCTCATGCTCTCTAGGGCATTCTCGAGTCCTCTTAGTCACCACCACAAGGAGAACCTTACTGCAAGGAGATGCTTTCTAACAAGATGTGTTCCTAGGTCTCTCAGCCTCATTGTCGGCCTTGGGACCCACACCGAGTGTTGTTGTCCACCTCTACCTATTGATCATGCATTACTGTTACTCCAGTCTTGTTTCGTTCTCTTGTTGTCGATGTGTTGTTCAAATCTCAAGAATTAATGCCTAGGTCTTTCATAAACTATTCTGTTTTATTTCATTTGCATCTATTATGGGTTTTAGTATTGCCATGTCACCACTAATTTCTTTTGTGCTTTATGTAACAAATGGGGCATAGTATCTCTCTCCAGCCTCATTGTAGCTTGCGAGAGTGTGCTATAGGCATTAGAGTCATTAGGTAAGTGGAGTGGCTTTAGCCACATTAGGTATATTAGGTTTAGGATTTGTGTTGAATGGTCTAGAATTTACATTAGTATGTGGTATTCTTTTATAACCAATCAATACGATATTTCATTTCCCTAAGTTAACACCCTCAATGAAATAACACAAGAGAATCATTCTATCCTTTCCCTTCTACTCACTTTATTTTTCCATGGATTTGTCTTTCTTCTGCACTTTCTATAATTCCTAGGGACAAAGTGAACCCTTAATCACCATATTTTTTCAGAAGATGAACTTCCTTTGCCAATGCAAGTGTATTGCTTCTTAATTAAGAAAATCATTGACACTCCTATTATCAATATTTTTATATAATATAAGACTCCATCACACAAAGTGCATGTTTCTGAGATCCCAAACATCTCTATTGTATTCTCACTTAAAAAATGTCCAGAATTGTTACATTAATTAGAGGCTTGTTTACTCTGTACACATACAGAATCTGACAGTTGAAGCATCTCATTACATAACAAATCTCTTATATTCCTATTATCTGAACCTGATCAGCTAATTTGGTACAAGAACCAATAATTTCAAAGTTTTTCTCAGATGTATACAAAATAGTTTCCAAACAAATCTTTGACATTTCCTTCAGCATTAGTGGAACAATATGCAAAGTTCTTCTGTATATTCAGTCACGTCTGCACCCCAAAGCCCCAAACAGTTTGCATGGAAAGGATGATTTATACAAGCACTTAGTATGGCATGTCATGATTGATTCATTCTCTGCAAAGAGAGCTCTATTATTGGTTAGTCATCCATTCTATTGTCCATTTGTTTTCCAAATATTATAGAAAGTAGAATTGTAGAATTGAGGGGTAGCCTTCACCACCACATCTTCATTCACATAAAACTTATATCTTTTCAATAGAAACCACTAGTATCTGTTTTTGTATATTAATCCACTGCCAATCCAAAAGAAAGGTTGGTCAAAGCTTCATATCATAGATAAAGCTTTCAGAACTTGCAATCCTTAGATGAGCGCAATAACAATGCCCTACTTGTTATCACGTAGAGGATCCCGGACACCCTCATCAGATTGCACTAACTCTTGCTTCCACTGAATGGTTCGTTGAGTTGTCATCAAGCAACATCTATAATTTTTAACACCGAAAGAAATGGAGAAAGTAACAACTCTTTAGACAATCCCCTTCGTGTACCTGTTTTTCAAAAGTCCCTTTGGTTATCATACACACGGCGACGGAACTGTTGTGTCTTTGAATGGGAACTTTAGTGCAATATTTTTATGGACGAGCATAATGGTAATAAAGACCCCTAAATTATTACACATAAAAAGATCATCACTGTAGCTATATGGTCATGGTGTAATACCGTCTTTTTTAGCTATATAAGACTGCATTGAGCTTCACAGCTCTGCACACATTCTAAGCTTGGGGCAAGGAGAGTAGTTCTAGGTAGTTATCGTATAGGGAAATATATCATGGACTTTAGTGACGCTTGGAGGAGTGTAAGGCCATACTTGGCTATGATCTTCTTGCAGTTTGGCTATGCTGGCATGTACATAGTCTCAGTTGCTTCCCTCAAGCGTGGGATGAGCCACTATGTGCTGGTTGTCTATCGAAATGCTGTTGCAGCTGCTATCATTGGTCCATTTGCATTCTGGTTTGAAAGGTCACACGCTTTCCATCTAATAAACATGTTCACCAATTAACTTAATCACTTTATCATATTGCACTAAGAATATATTTTGACTATATCTTACCAATGCTTTTAATTATTTTATCATTTGTAAACTCAACTATCCACCAATCTGTGTGCATGGATATACTTTGGCTCATGTTAAAGGGCCAAACACCAAAAAAAAAGTGAATATGAAGTACGTAAATGAAAGTGCAAGTCTTTTGCTCATATAGAGTGTCTATCTAACAACATGTGCTAACAAAGGATGTAAGGCAGATAGTAGCTTTTCCTTTCCATTTTTCACCGTTCCCTGGAGTGTCGTATCTTTGTTTTTGTGTGGTAGGATTTATTGTTTTAACTTCGACAGCCTTCTTCTCAAATTTGAAAACGAAGAACTTTGAATATGCTGTCTGCTGCCTTTTCCTTGATTAGTAACTCTGACAAAAGACTTGTAGGCCCAACACATGCTTGTTGAGTGTGCCTAATGATTCCTTCTTTTTTAATATGTTGTCTGAGTAAGGATCACATGATTTAGTATCTCTCAGGGTCTGTTTACCTGAGTGGATGGATAGGAGGGGAAAAAAGGAGATGAAGAGGAACAACAATAAAATTATTAAACATGCTACAATTCCACACTCAAAACTCAGAGAAATGGCACAATTTCAGTTTTTCATGTTTTCATTTGTTGCAAAATAGATGAGGTAGATTCTATCAAAGATTGCTGTTCTTTTCAAGCATTAGAAGGGAATTTTATCCAGGACTAACTTTTGGTTTGAATGTTTCGAAACAGGAAAGGTAGGCCAAAGATGACACTTCAGATATTCCTCAAAATTGTGGCTCTTGCTTTGCTTGAGTAATGATATATTTACCTCTAGCTAATTCAAGTTTGTATGATCATTCTAAAACTGTCTTCTTATACGATGGGAATATTTGATGAACTTGATCCAGACCAGTTCTCGACCAAAACTTCTACTACTTGGGAACCAAGTACACATCAGCAAGCTTCTCTTCTGCTCTTTATAACGTGCTGCCAGCGATCACATTTATAAATGCCCTTATTTTAAGGTGAAAACTTAGTCTGCAATATCTCAAATACTATCAATCCGCACCTATGTAATATTCACTTTTTTTTTGTGTTTGTGTGATCAGAATGGAGAAGGTAGACGTTAAGAAGCGACACAGTCAAGCAAAGATTATTGGAACACTGGTTACTGTTGTTGGTGCTCTGGTTATGATATTATACAAAGGTCCTATTGTTGAGTTTATATGGACCAGGGGACGGAGCCACCATACGGAAGTTGCTAGTCAGGATGAAACCCATTGGCTCATTGGCACATTCATGCTGTTGTTCAGCTGCTTCTGTTGGTCTTTATTCTTCATTCTACAAGTAAAGTGCTATTGCATCTCAAAGCTAAACTAGACACTTTACTTGAACACCTAATTAATTCATGATGACTGATTCATGACTGTTTGCAGTCGAACACCTTAAAATCTTATCCCGCAGAGCTCTCCTTGAGCTTCCTAATTTGCGTCATGGGCACACTACTCGCCAGTTCAGTCGCACTCATCCTCGATCCTGGTGTGAAACCTTGGATGATAGGATTTGACACAAGGCTTGTTGCCGCAATCTACTCCGTAAGATGCTCGTTATTGTATTTTGGCAACCATATGGCTTAAACTTGTATGAACTTTCTCACGCTATTTATTACCTCTCGCGCGAAGGGTATAATGTGCACAGGACTAGCATATTATTTGCAAGCTGTAGTGGTGAAGGAGAGAGGGCCTGTCTTTGTTACTGCCTTTAGCCCTCTCTGCATGATCATAGTGACTGTGATGGGCTCCATCATTCTTGCAGAGGAAATGTCTTTAGGAAGGTAATAGATCTTTTGCTCATTCCGGTTTCCTACAATGCAAACTAACTTTGCTTCGTCTTGGTAGGTTGATCGGCGCAGTTGTTATAGTGATTGGCCTTTACTCTCTTATATGGGGGAAGAGCAATGATCACATGAACCAATCCCCTAAAACCGGCGAAAAGCAAGCTCTGGAGCTACCGAAGACCACGAACGATGACATGATATCCAACTCCATCGATTGCATCTCCATCCAAAGCATCTCGTCGGCAAAGAAACCTTGAGTAATTAACTTGGGCAAGACTTGCCATTGGTTTTCAATTGTGTTGTGTATGAACCACCATCAACTATGATTGTAGAAGTGTTTTCTTGCAAGCAACTGAGGATGCTTGTCCTCAGCGGTTGCTACCAATAAGTAGTGTTAATCTTATGCATGATCTAATGCCATTATCTTTGCTGTGTTCCTCAACTTTCTTTTCTGCTGTCAAAGGGCTATCCAACACAATAATTCCCTACTGCTTTAATTCAACTTTGTTTTGCATTGTGCACTGCTACACTGACTGAAGAATCTTGAAGTTGCTTTACTTTTACGATGGCAGTTGGATTTGATGTTATGTCTAATTAGACATAGCTGAGCTGAGAAGATGCAACCGACAGTAATAATTAAATCTTTATAGTTTATTCTACTAAGCAGAGTCACTATGAATGTCATAGGATTATATTATGTCCTATTTTATTATATATATTTAAATAAATTTTATTATATTTTATCATTAATAATTAAGTTTTTTTTCTTTTATCAATGTACATATTTGTTATAGTAGACTAATTGAGATATTTATTAAATCTAAGTATGTATTTATAATATCTTAAAGAGTAAGGATCTTCTGGTCCGCAAATTGCGGATCAGGGGATGGTCCATTGACGTGGACCTTTGATTTGGATGGACCCCATCTTTAAATAAATAGGATTCATTCAAATCAAAAGTCCTCATGTAGTGGATCATCCCCTGATCCACAATTTACGGACCAGAGGATCTACTCTCTATCTTAAATGTGTCTTTCTTATTCCTCCTCATAAGTCTACACTTCTACTATCACATCTTATCTTTGTGATTCTAGTCTTCTATTTATGTGATTATTCCATACATTAATCTTCAGCATGATATGTTTATCAGGTCCGTCATTTTATAAAAAAAAATTAAAATTTAAAAAACTCTTATGAACCATTTTCTATTTTAACAATTTTATTTGTATTTTATGTAAAATGTCTCTATCACCCTTTCTATCCTTCTACTATATCATAGTTCAATTCATTGTTAAAAGCCCTTAGCTAAATGGTGTTACTAGCTAAGATATTGCATCATTTTCTTTTTCCTAAAGGAAAAAAAGGTTTGAAAGAGGAAAGATATATTTATGTGGGATAAAGGCAAAGTAACACTTTGATTATTGTAGGTCCAGTAAGATTGTGACCATAAATAATGCCTATCATTACTTTGTTTTCTAGTTTATAAAATATGTGGCTAAAATCCTTTAAATTATAGGACAGAAAATCCATTGAGTGCGAAAATTATAGTTCAATAAATTGGTTCATATCTAATAATATCCAATTTAACCCATTTAAGAGCAAAAAAATAAAAATTAAAAAAAATATTTTCAAAACTGCTGTCAATATGGAATATCAGAGAAGAAGCTTACAAAGAGTGCAAATGAATCGACTCGTTCTCAAACTTTTCGAGTAGCTCTAAAAATATTTGATTTGTATTCGAACATGTACAGTAATTTTCTCGAGCTGAATTTGAATTCATAATATTTTCTTCAATTGTTTAATTACTCGAACTGAATTTGAATCCAGAATATTTTGTTCAATTGTTTACGAGTCACTTGCGAGCCGAATTCAAATCGAATTTTAGTTATTTTTACATAATATTAATTTAAATTTTGTTCAAATTAAGGATAATTCAAACCAAACTCAAATTTAAATAATTTTGAATTATAGTTCGATTCTATTCAAATAATTCAAATTGAACTCGAATTTTATTTGAACCGAGATCGAGTCAAGATTATTAAATTTTTAAGCTTCAAATCGAATTCGAATATCACATATATAATTTTTGAACTCAAACTCAAATATCAATATCTTTATATTATTTAGCTTGATTCAGTTCATTTGTACCCTATATCAAACTATATTAAATCTATTGTATATAGTTTATCTGCATTATAAAAGGTTAGTTTTACTACTTAAACTCATGACCACAAGATCATACGGTAATAATTTTGTCGTTACATCAAGGTCGATATATATATATATATATTAACCATAATTTTGATTCGATTAATCCCTCCAAGGGATTAAATTAATCAATTACTTAAGAAAAAAAATAAGTCGATTAGTTTTGGTGTATAACTAACATGTTCAATACCCACACAATATTTGGATCTTTTCAAACAAGACTCAGGGATTTCAAAACCAATAGAAGATAGAAGAAATGTAGTGACATGACACCATAAGTGATATACAAGATCGACGCAAAAAATAGTTAACACACGACCCATAAACACATGACGAACATTAGTAGAATTAACTTGCATAAATTGTATACTAATGCAAAACAATGGCAATATATCACCAACCTCAAACGAAGACATCAATGTTGCTCATGTGAGAAGCCAAGGACGGATGCACACTAGGACCCCGGGGGGCCACGCCCCCTCCCCCTCAGGATCCATCCATGTTCGTCGATATCTGTGAGCATGTCTTTCCCATGCCTTGACTATCTACATTAATGGTTAGTAATCATCCATTATTTATTTTTTCCGTGTTGACCTAAGGACAGGTTGACGAGTGCACTAGGTGAGCGAATTACCTTTTTTACCACATAATTTGTTCTCTTACATAACTTTTTACTTATCATATGATATTTTTTCAACTACATATATCTGGTGACATTATATTACACTTAGGAACTAGATTAAAGTTATACTATATTATATTAATGATTACTGTCATAAATTATTTTTAGCACTTGACGTTAGAAAATAATTAAAAGATACTATAGCAGAACTTATGATAGTTTCCTTAAAAGAAAATACAAATCCTTATAAGAATTTTAAGAAAGTAAATTATGAGAATAATTTTGTTGAAATAATTTATCTAAAATTGAATAATACAAGAAAGAGTTTCGACATAAGACTGATAAGAAATATGAAACTTCTTAAGTAAATTAATGAAGAAATGAGCGTCACTTTTATTTCATAGAACTTTGGTTCTAAAGAAAATTCTTGTTAGATAAGTAATCAAAATAAGTTTATATAAATTCATAGCATTTGCTTCGTGCATAAAGAAGACTTTTGAAGGTTTTCATGTGTTCATTTATTTCGACCAAATTGAGATGATTTTTTCTCATTAGGCGGATCGTGGGTCGTTCACTGGTTGTTCACTCTATTTTTATGTGAATTCTACTCCTTTGGCACTTGGTCGTGTCCATCGAATTCTACTCCTTTGACGGCCGAAACTTTCCCAAGACCCTAACTCTGTCATTAGCTCAGTCCACTTGCGTGTAGGCACCTTCTGCCTCCTCTCCGGTAGTCTTAACCATGTGGTATTCGAATACAACGTATAATAATTATTTTCGTCACCCCCCAAACCTAAAATCCTAGATCCGCCAATGGATTAAAAATCGGATTTGTTCGAGCAACTCAATAACCAAGTTGAGCTAGCAAAATCGATCACCAAGTCAAAAAATCGCCCTAAGTGTATGGAAGTCAATTATTTGGCAAGAGTAAGAGATGATCATGAAGTTTGAGATAGTTTAGGAGACGGATGATCCAAGCCCCTACAAACATCTCCGACATTGATGGAAGCGACTTCATCAACGAATCTACTATAAGAAACTTCAAGTCGAACCTAGTTTTACTATTACAACGATCAAATTGTTTGAGAACAAGGGTTAGAAGTGACCTGATTTGATTAGGTGTTAGCAGAGACGACGACAAGGATTGTCATGTTACTTATTGCGACGAAGCTAATAAGGTCGGAGACTCGGAGTTCAGGAATGTCTATCTGACTCAAAAACTAAACTTCATCTTCATTGAACAAGATCATTATTACAACTGTGAATGTACATAACCAGCAACTTTAACAATCCTTCCATTTCTATTTAAAACTCCTACAATCTAGATCGTCGTAAGCATTTCCGTGGGGAGAAAAAACCATGTCGATGAGTATGAGAAAATGCTTGTGTTCCTTTGAATGATGTAGAGGGCTTTATATCCCATCCTTCTATGTTCTTTGGAACACAAACATCGTAAAGTATCTTACCCAGAACACCATGAGGATTGATGCTCGGAATGTTTAGCGTGTGGAACAGTTCTTCACTTTGCAACCTTGTGTCCCTGCCATCGTTACACTCGGTGGAACTTGATAAGAAGAAATCGTCACTTGGGTCAAGTGTTAGCCCTTTTAGGCTCTCGTTCGAGCTCGCTGCCGCTTTATGGAGACTGCAAACAGACTCTGGGATGAAATGACCCTCCTTGTTCTGTGACCGCAGCCGCCTCTGGGCATAGGTTGAAGCTGCCTTGCCGAGCAACTCAACCACACTGTTTCTGTATTCAGATGCATGAAATTTGTAATGGCCTGTTCAAGGATTTATGTCAGCCAGATAAAAAGATTTGATAATCCAATAGTAGAAACTAACGAGAAATACAGAAAAAAAATATTCTATTGGGCATTTCGATTAACCACTTGAAGCCAAGTTAATATTGAAGTTTTAAAAATATACTTGAGATGTCTCAGTTGAACCATCATTTTATCAGCCGCCTATAACTTTGTAAAACTTAGCTTGTGGAACTCAAGTAATTTATTACTTGGAATCTTAAACATTTCAGCTTAAAACAACAAAATACACATACCGACATGAGGAGAGCTCTTCCATTTTATTAGTTCAACATCACCACCAAGCTCTTGCAGGCGCTGAGCAAAATCACAAATCACACGGGCAGGAGCAAGCTCATCGTCTTCAGAACAGAAGATAAGGAATGGGCCAATGTTCTGGATATTAGCATATGAAATCCATGTGTTAGATAATATACAGTTTTTAAAGTAAAACAGTAGTGGATGAATGATTCAGAGCTTTACGACTGAAGAATAGAGAGTTTGCCAATAATCAGCACGCTCAGCCTCGAATCTTCTTATGAAGAGAGAGTCCAAACCAGTTGCCAAGGCTTTTGCCATCCATGAAACAACTCTAGGAGGGTGGGGCCTTTTCAGCACAGATGGATGGAGGACAAATCGAGTGCCCAGATCACTCGTAAAATCAACTGGACTTGAGTCGTATATGTGACCACATAAACAATCTTTTACAAGCCAATAATCATCCTGGAAGAAGAAAGAGACTGACAACTTGAAATAACAGAAATTCAGTTGAAAGAGACTAAAAGAACTCAAAAGTTGCTCTAAGACAAGTAGATAACTGAACATATAATCATCTCTGATCCCACTTGATTGGTTTGCAGTGTTTAAACTCCATGTAACTATTTGATACTAATAATAACTATGGAAGGCTATTCATTTCACTCAAGAAAAGAACTTACTAGAACAAGTTGCCCTTTGCATTGACCATCAATTAACTGGAAATCACAGGAAAATGAAATTCTTAATATTATTTTAACAAAATTAAGAAACTATGTCGACCAACAGCCTGTATATTTGGTGAAGAATCAGACCTGAAGAACCTTGTACATGCAACCTTTTGGTCCCCCAGAAAAAGCAGAAAAGACGATGGGTAATGGCCTACTCTTTAGTTCCTGTTAATCCATCACCAGAATCCGAAAACACAACCATGGTCATTTAATTTGAAAGCAAATCTTGGAAAAGTATATTGATGGTACTGAATGACCTACTGTAGATCAAACAAGTCTGACAATGGAGTGAAAAAAAAACTACAACCGAAATAAAAGCAAATACATTACCAAACTAAAACCAAGTTTTAATATATGAAATAACTTTTTGGCAAATAAACAAAAATTTAAGAATCTCTATCAAAATTAAACTACGCTTTTCATCTAGCAGTATTCTTGTTATGATATTTTAGAGTTCTGCCTAAATGAATACTTTGCTAAGAGCAAGGAAACCACAGGTCATGAATTTTGACAACAACTTCCTCAATGCTTTTTACATACTTGAAGCAAGCCAACAACAAATTCTCATGATCCTGTAGTTTAGAATAGAAGAGTGCCAACAACAGGGTGAAAAAAAAAAAAAAATCTGAAACACAGCAACTAAATGATTCACTTAAAATTTCTTTTCTCCTCAACTATTGCCCAATATTCGCAGGTGACAGGATAAATTAAATCCAAACTTCACAGAGAGCATTCATCAATTCATGCCGATAAGAATACCCATTTAAAATATGAGGTGTTCATTCTTTAGAACATTTCCATGATAGGCTCACACCATCACAAGGCATTACTCTGAGTTCTTTCTAATAAAAGAAAGTACTGCATGCACTAGTCATCTAACAATGCAATTACCTGCAAAAGCTCATTGAGGAGACTATCAGCTAATGATGCAGCCTTGTCAGGAAAAAATCTGCATAAGGAATTAAACAACCTGCTCATGAAACATTGCAAATAGCCAAATACAAACAGCAGTTTTTAGAAATGTATTGTTTCACATATCTATTTTAATGATGTATTTCACTAACTGCAATTGCAAAATTTGAGTTGAATACAAATGACACTATATCATTAAACTCGACCGAAACTAATTTATCTTACCATGCCTTTCCAAGCATCTTAATCTCAATTTCAATTAGTTTTTTTTTTTGTTGGAATCAAATCTTAGTTATTGACTCAAGGGTCATACTTGTAAAACTCTAAGTTTAACTCAAGGTACATATGTTTGAACTCAGAAATCTAAGTTGCAAGCATAGAGTTCATGAGCAATTGCAGACATACAATAACTTCAAGCGGAGCTAACAATAGCTAAGTAGGGTTGAACTAGATTAGCATGGATTGCAGTCAGCAAGTGTGGATGTCCATGAGATGCTACATAATTAGGGTGAACTCTACAGTTAAGGGTTTCAGTATCCACAATGGTACATAATTAAGGCAAGAAAAATGAGAGATTTGATTCTTCCTCTCATCTTTTTTCTTTCTTTTCTCAGTTCTCATCAAGTCCGGAAGTAAATCTATTAAACAGGAAACACTAGCGAGAACGCTTAGCTTTGTTTAGTGGAAAATCTCTTTAGTAGACTACAGATCTTGAATCGTCCACAGAATTCAACCAAAGCATCTGACCAGCATGAGGAAGGGGGAAAAAGGAAGAAAAATCAATCGCACTTACAAGGTGAGGAAATCGGCATGGCAGATGAGGGAGCGCCACCCGTAGGACGAGTAGAGGCGCACGTAGGGCTTGAGGTGCCGCTCCTCGCTCGACAGCCACGCGAACACCACCACAATCCCCACTTCGCCCTCCTTATCCGCCCAGTAGAACCGCCCTCCCTGCCCCCACATCTCCCGCAATTCCCAATCGCAGATCGCCGGAGTCTCTCTCTCTCGCGCTCTCTCGCTCTCTCTCTAGAGCCAGAGAGAGCAGAAGTATGGGGCTAACGTGCGCCGGGAGAGCAGGGAGAGTGGCGTAGAATAGAAGAGAAAGAGTGGGAATATCCGAAATGCGCAGGAAGGCGAGCATGTCAATAAATTATATTTTAAACGAAAATTATTAATTGAATTTTATTTTATTCTTTTTGAAAAAAAAAACTTAGCACGTCAATATTAATGGTGCTATTAATTTACTTGGAATTTTGTTGGTTGGAAATTACAAACCAGAATAAATAAATTAAAATTCAAGTGATGTTTCATTTATAAAAAAAAAAAAGAAAAGAAAAATCAAGTTCCAATTTTTCTTGAATGAGTTAGTCAAATTGAGTCAATTAAAAAAGTCTAGCGATCTTACCTAAATAATTTAATTTAAATAGTAAAATATTTTAAATAAAATGTTAATATAATATTTAAATAGTAAAGAATAATTTTTAAGTATACTTTTAAAAAACATTCCACTTATTTTAGATTTTAATTATCAATGTAATGTTAAAATGGTGGCGGCATGAGTATATATAATTTAATTAGGTGATATATTTAGAATTTAAGAGGTGAACGGTTATATTATTTAATTATTATAAAATAATCATTTTAAATCTGTTAAGAATGTGTTAGAATTATTTAAATTAATATAACTTAATAAATAATTTATAATCATCATCAGTTAAAACAGTTACAAAAAGTATTTTTCATTAAAAAAAAATCACAATCTTTCACCGAAAAAAATTCCCTTTTTTCAATTAAGCCACATAACAATAACTACAAGTTCACTAGATCCCTACCTTTATTTTACAAACAATAAACATCAACTAATTGAAAGATTTCCTACGATGATCATCATCGGTTGGAGCTAAATTTAGATCGATCATTCAGTCAAAAAAGGATTTTCCATAAAAATTTACAATCTTTCACCGACAAAAAAAAATATATATTTTTCCTTGTTGATGAAAGAAGTACATTCCACAATTAAGCTACAAGCAACTACAAGTCCACTAGATTCCCTGCCTTTATTTTACAAACAGTGAACACATGAGATTCTTCTTCAAACAGTTCACTTTGCATGGTACAGAAGAAAATTTATGATCAAGCAACAAAAGAGATGACAGCAATCCTTAACCCCTATTTGCAATTAATTTCAGCATATGTTCTACTCGACACCAGAGGACATCACAGACACAGTACACCAATCAGCAAAATTCATCTTTCAGAAAAAGTGTACTCGACTGAAATCATATTCAGAGCAATCGAGTGGATCATCATCACTTTAGGATTAAAAAAAACTGGAAGAAGATTTAATCAAGCGAGCCATCAAAACGAGTTGACCAGAATAAGGAAAAAAAAGGAGCATGATCATGATGATGATGATGAAGGAAAACAAAAACAAAAAAAAAAAAAAATCAGAGAGGGAGGGATATGAAATGTTGACTTTGAGTACAGTGACATTCCTTCTCCCGGAGGATCACATGCGCACATTGCGCAGCAGATCCGAAGCAATCGCAGTCAGGCTTATTTTAATGGCGATGCTCGTGGAATTTGAAGCGAGATTCATGATTTTACTCATTCCCACTCAGATGCGCTGGAAAAGGAGCAGTTTTCTGAGAAAAAGGAATCTCAACGCTTGAGTTCAAAGGGGGAGAGAGAGAAGGACTCCACCTGTTGCCATCATGCGGTTGCATCAGTGTCAGTGCGAGAAATTAGATTAGGAAATTAGGGAAATGCGGCCGCGGGCACGAGGTAGCTGTACAGGGAGTTTGAATGGCGCAATTGATTAGAGGGAACTGACAGGGGAGGGAATTGAAGAGTCTTGTTTTTTTTTTCTGGTTTTCTTCAGGGAGATAATGGAATCCACTCGAAGCGACCGGCCATGGGCACGTCGTTGACGACGTCGAAGTTGTACCTGCGATGAAGCGCCGGGAGAGAGAGGTTTAGGTTGAGGAATGGTTGAGCTCTGCTGTTGCAAATCGGAGGAATTTAGTTTGTTTCGGGGTTGAATTAATTGATTGCATACCTCTCGGCGAATCGCTGACGCAGATTTCTCTCTGCCGTCGCGAAGAACTCTTCCAGCTCCGCCTCCGGCGGTGTCGCTGCAGCCCAACGTCTCCTGCACGGATCCGTCTCCACCGTGGAGTCCACATCGCTAGTCTCGCCTCGTTGGTTGCCCGAGGCCGTCGTTTCTTCTCTGAATTAACAAAATTAAGAAAGAATTCAGTCTAGAACATGGAATTAAATGGGTGAAAACTAACAAAATGAGAACAGAAACTAGCGAAAATTAACCTTTCGCCGTTGGATCGGAAAAGCGAAGCAGCGTCGCGTCGCTGCCCAAGCTGAGAAAGAAAATCCGGGATGAGATTTCTTAGCTCTATGGAAGCAACGTAAGTCGAATTCTGAAGATAATTATACCTCCGACGACCGCGATGGAGTCGTCGACGCTTCGGAGGAGGCGTCGCTGGAGTAGCGAGAGATGCGACCGAGATCAGGGCTCGATTTGCACCGGCGGCCGCCTAAATTCCCCCGAGCCAGCTCGTCGATCGGGGGCCGGAGTCCACCGCTTCGTTTCCGGAGCTCCCGGTGGGGAATCCGGCGCTCCCGCTTCGCCACCGCCGCCCTCCTCCTCTTCCGACTCCGGCGGCCGCACGTCGCCGCGATCCCGGACCTCCTGGCCGCCAATTCCCCATTCCCTCCGCATTTCTCCGATCGCTTCCTCATCGCCACCGTCTTCCGCCGCGACGCGAGAGGAGGTGAGAAACGACGCGAGTGCGGTGAGCGGATCTGATTTGACGGCGAGGGCCGGATATAAAGCCGATCGGCGGGGACCTCTCTCTCACCCTCTAACGGCGATCAAACGGTGCCGTCACTGCTACGGCGTAACACCGACTCCCATAATCAGATCACGATCACATACCGTCCGATCTCCATCGGACGGCCATTACTTGGAAAACTGAAACGGCCGTCACGACCGCGTTATCCAATAATTACGTCCGCAGGTGTACGAACTTAACGGTCCTAACCCAGCCCGTTCCAACGTCGAGCTGTTTGTGAGGGGGCTGCGATCGAGATCGGACCGTCCACGTGGTCTGGACGCGACCGAAGGAGGGGACGTTGCATCGGAGGAATCTTCTCTTTTGGACTCGGCAGGTATCGATTGTACGTGGGTGCGATTGGCGGGTGGCGAAGCGGGTCCCGCCGCGCTCGGTACGGAATTGTCCACACACTCGGAGGGTGCAAACTGGGGCGTCGCGCCCGTGTACGAATGCGGCAGGACTATATGCGGATGAAAGTATAAATCATATAGAATCTGTATAATTAATTTAGGGTCAAAATTGAATCCGTCAAATTATAAAATTATACAAATCTATCAAAAATTCTTAAAATCTATTAATAATTAGAAAAAATACTTTAAAAAACTCATTTACATATAATAAATAGTTAATTTTATATATATATATATATATATATATATATATATATATATATATATATATATATATATATATATATATATATATATATATATATACAATCATTCAGACTCAACATCTCAAATTATATTATTATATGTACAAATTTAAATTAACTTGTAATTCAACTATAATTCTTGCATAGTAATAATATTTATATTTTTATATCATAAAATGAAAGAATATAAAATTTCTATTAACACAATAATAATAACACATTCAATGTCAAAAATATTTCCTTTGTTTATAAGATAATTTAATTTAAAGGTCAACAAAAAACCTAACGTATATAACAAAAGTTATTGAATCCTTTGATTCAAATATGAACGCCAGAAATAATTTTCTAAAGGTTTGTTGACGTCACACAATACTAAACAATAGGCATCCAAAAACTCATTATTTTGAGGAAAAGAAATGATAAAATATTATTGACAAAAACTAACTCAAAAATAATTAAACATATGTTTAAATAATTTAAAACCTTAATAAGATGAAAAAAAGGAAAAATAAAATAAAATAAAATCTTCTAGACATCCGAAAAGAATTTAAATAATATTTTTTGGGTTTGAAATATGGTGGTTAAGGATAAACTTTTAAATTTATTAAAGATCTCTAAATGAGCTTTGATTTGATATATTATAGACCCCGTGGTTCAATCTGAATCAAAAGTTATGACCTCTCAAAACTTCCACCGATTCTACTCTGATCATATTCTAATCCTACCGATTATGTTCCGATCCTACAGATCCTGCTGTGATCCTATTGTAAAAAATGATTTTACACGATCCTAGATCAATTTTGAGTTTCCGGGTCATAGGATTGTACGACCCTATGATCCGGGTCATGATTTTACAAACTAGGGTATAAACCATGAGGAAAATGTCCGTGAACTTGGACGGTCGATGAAGAAGTCATTGTGCTTTTATATATATATATAGATAGATAGATAGATAGATTGGTTGGCATTCTTTGTTTGAGTCTATCCTTTAGGTTACAGTCATTCAAGTTTATTTGGTATCGTTGGATCATTTGGCCGATGTAGGTCACATCTATTTGAAACGTTAGTACTTCAAATTTGTTAGATTAATCGAACCTAACACTTAGGTTGAATTTAGAGCCATAACACTATTAGTGGTGGACCTGTTGTCGAATTTGAATCTTTATTGAGGAACTCGGGTGTTGCGGAGGATTTTTGAAAAAAGAAATGAACAACTTTCAAACTGTAGAGAGTTTGGTATTTGTATAGTTCTTTCCTAAGTTGAATAGACCCTTGGGCGCCTTGTGTAACCTTCGTGTGCCCATATGTGTACTGTACAATCCACAACACATGTGATGCAGTGATGGAAGGAGGTCTATCTGATATGGGGTTAACTATTAAGATAGAGATTAAAATCAAGATGATCAATATTCGGATGTCAAAGGGTCGAACGAGGGACAATTTCAATAGCTAGTTGGGCAGTCAGGCCCTGACCGACGGGAGACGGGTCTGAGCGGACCTCCGTGCTGGCTCGGGATAATACGCAAGACAACCGACACTCAATGCGGAGTAGCAGGTCGTCGAGGGAGATCGCCTAATTGGTCTGAGCGAGGAATGAAATGTTACTACACGGTCAGCACATAGAAGAACCATGGAGGTTAACTGAGCGGAGTGGTCCCAGTCGAGCGGCTATCCTGCTCGACCAAGCAGCGAGACCTGGCCATGAATGGAGCAGAGTCCAGGCCGAACGATTACCTTGCTCGGCCAAGCAACGGAACCACTGTAGTATCTCTCGACATCCTTTTGGGAGATAGTGTTGTTGACACGAGACATGGTCGACAGACGGATCGTACGGCAGAAGCTTTTACTGTCGCGTCAGGAATATGCATACCCTGTTAAGGTATGGTGTCAGAGGTACTTTCCTGACAAAACCCTTTCATGGGACACATGGGTGAGCGTGTCTATGCCTCAAGAAGCGTGCATGTTGTCCACTTGGGCTCTATATAAAGGGGTTCATTATCGGCGGAGGTATGTATTGTCTACTGTTTGCGTATAGTGCTACTATTGCTCTGCTTCTTCACATTTTTTGATAACTGACTTGAGCGTCCGAGGGTCAACGCTGGGGACTCTTTCCCTGGTTTAGCACTGACGTTATTTGTATTACAGAACAGAGCGAGGTCTACAACTGGTCAACGAAACAGCCACCTCCCTAGTTTCCCACTTTCGGACCGGATCAACATATAAATCGAAGATGATTATCTTTGTATTAAGCTATAGTTTTGCAAAAGAATAAAAAAATAATAGGGCAATGATTAAAATGACACCCTAAATTTATCAAACTGTCATATGAACGTCCATTTAAAAAAAAAAAAAATTAAAAGGGCATCCCAACTTTTTGAGATTGCTTTCAACCTTGTTGCAATAGCAACTACTAGCTGTTATAACATTAAAAATTAATTATTTTATTTTAATTAAAATTATTATACATAACATGTTATTTATCAACTTATCAAATTACTTAAAATTTTATTAAAATTATTTTAAATTAATCAAAATTATTTTTAAATAGTTATAGAAGCTTAAGTAGCTACTTACATAATTATAACTAAACTTTAAATCTATATTTCAAATTTTCAACTCTAAATATTATTATATCAAAATATTATTTATGAAATTGATTAAATTATTTAAATTTTATTAAAATCACTTTAAAATAATTATAAAATCTACTAAATAACTACTAGACAGTAATAAATAAACCTTAAATTCTAAATTTTAAATATTACTATATCAAACTACTCTTTATCAACTTAATCAAAATTATTTCAAAATAGTTATAAAATCTACTATGTAAATAATGCAATACTATAATAGTATTGTATTAACTGTTACACATTATAATTATTACATATTATAATAGTTAGTCGTAGCTGCTATAAGAACGTTTAAAGTTTTGATATTTTTAAAAAGTGGGACACTGTTAAAAAAAAAAAAAGTCCATTTGACGATTTGATAAATCTGGGATGACTTTTGATTTTTATCCAAAATTTTATATTTAAGCATAACAAATCTTTTCAAATTCTAGATGAGAAATTGACCATGAGAATTCTAAAAGCTAAAAGAGGCCTTTTTCTTTATCTATTTATCAATTATATATACCTTTAGAATCTATTTTCACAATGACTACAATCTTATATATTTCGGATCCATTCAAGCTATATCTAACATTATTGATTTTGTACTTTGAGTTTTTCATATAGCCTAGGTCAATTATACTTATCGAAGAAGACACCACGAGAGATTAGTTAGCTTAGCCACCTTCTTGCCTCGACTACAACATGCATTCATCTCTAGCTCGATCACTCCGAGCTAGGCCTAAAGATTGGGCACTTTTCATGGAGTTTTCGATTATATCCACCTCTAATCATATCGAGTTTGATGGTGCAATCATACATGCTCTTCCCATGGATCCCACCACCCACCACACCTTGCCTCCTTAGCTTGCACATCTCTTTCCCATGCAAGCAACAAACAAAGAGTACCCTCTCCTCTTGCCTACTCATCCCAATCATCATCCAAAAGTCGATCCATGCCCATACTCAGAACATCGATCGCCAACTCCCCCTCTTTTTTCTCTCTTAGGAACAAAGCCATCTTTTCCCGAAGCAAGGATCTATCGCACATGCTTTGAGAATCTATCTACTACTATTTTCCTTCCTCCTTTATGCTCTTTTTGACGACTAAATTTTAACTACATGTTTCAAGCCCTTGTGAAATAATAGAATCGTAGGCGTGAGTTTGAAAATCGTGTGGAAGCAATATTAGATCTTGATTAGGAAGAACTTAGGTCATCTCTAGACTCTAGTGGGAGGTTTTTAAAAAGGTTTGTGAAATGAAAAGGTTGAAGAAAAAAGCTCTAACCATTATGGATGCAAGGTTTGAGGTTTATAGTTCAAGAGCATTAGTGAAATTTCAAACCTGCTCTTTCATTTCTAAATTAACAATATGGGTGGGACAAGTAATTCATGTTGTAAAAAAAGTTGATAATTTAGAGTCCATAAAAATATTATAGAGAGATTTTTTTTTATTGTAGAGAGAGTGATAGATTTTTATATTTTCAACTTAGGCATGATTTTGGGTGGTAGCTAAGGGGACAATGAGATGGTATGTGGCATTAGGGTTTAGGGTGGATACCACTTGTGATGATAAAACTTTCATTTCCAAGCTATGTTTAGATTAATTATCACTATCACAATTTTACTTGTATTAATTAACATTGTTAATTTGTAGTCTCTAATAAAAAAAAATGGTCATCAAAGAGGTAGTCATCAATGGTAAATTCATTGTCCATGGATCATAATGATAATTTATCAATCTATGGAAATTATGGATCTCATCAATGGGATCGACTGTTGAAGTGTACAAATTGAGCAATTAAAACTTTGTTCAAAGAAAAAGAATGGTTTTCCCTCCGGCTATGGTGCAAAGGCAACGTGCATAAATAATTTCCCAAGTATTCATGGTTCAAATTTTAGTTACAACACACTATACAACATTTTCATCCAATGGGATGAAAAATCTAGGACGGCCACACTGGACAAGGAGTCATATGTTCCTCTAATGTGATGAAAAATCTGAGACGATGGCTACTGGGCGAGGAGCCGATCACTCTTCCGAATTTATCTGATGGCTGATCTGTGGGACCAGTCATCATTTTCCAAATTAATTGGACCAAAGGCTCAAACACCTAGATTGTATCAAAAAAGAGTAGGAGACAACAAATCTATTTGGTAGGAGTGAGGAACTTTATTGTTTGTGATATTAACTCCTACGCTTGAATCGCATTCTAAGTACATTCACTTCTTGCGGTTATATACCATTCCCTATACTCTCTATTCAAATTCTAGATATATGAGATTTAGTGCTATAAACAAGTCAAATCGAGTATTCAAGTTTGATAAGTAATCAAACGGGGCTTAAAATCAAGTTATTGAAACTGTTATTTAAACTTACTTGATTTCTTTTTAATAGCTGGGCTTGAATTTTATTTATTTAGATGTTATGGATCTTTAAATTTGAGCGGTTTGATTTTTAGTTTTTTTTATATTTATAAGTTTGTTGATTGGTTAGTGATTTAATAATATAAATTTATATATTTTTCATAAATAATATTATTCACAAACAATTTACATTCTTTATTTTTTTGATAATCCAAGTATCTAATTCTTACTAATCTTAGAGGCAACCTATTTAACTCACGAAAGTTTTCCACTGACTATCCGGATAAATCCAAAAAGTGCTTGTGTTGTTGGACAATGGTAGCCAATATAAGCTCAAGGCATAGGCCTTAGGGCCCCAATATTGTATATAAAATATTCATCCTTAAATTTAGATCAATTTAAAAAATATCAATTTTATATTTTAAATTATTCTAATTTTATTTATTTTTTATTTTTTCAATTGTATATCTTATTTTTTAAAAAACCTAATTGTTTCTTTCTTTTCTACAATCATCTCTAAAAAAAAATATACACCTTAATAATTGTCGATAATCTTATAACCTTTTATTTTCTCATTGGTGTTCTCATGTCTTTTTTTCTCTCTCACTCAGTCATCTCATCTCATGTCTTTCTTCTCTCTTGTCAATAATATTTTCAAAGGATGTTATTTTCCTTCCTCACTAATGATCTACATTTTCCTTCCTCACTAATGATATACCTTATACGTTTTTTCTTCCTTTTTTCATTTAAGAACATGAAGTAAGGATTTTTATTCATTCGATTTGATGCAATACAATACATTAGTTTTTTTATACATCAAATTGATTCCGGATATTAAAAACATATTATTCAATCAAAAATATGAACTATATAGATTTATTATTAATATTAAAAATAAAAAAATCAATTAAAAATTTAAATGAAAAATTACTTAAATTTTCCTTAAATTTAAATGAAAAATCACTTAAATTTTCCTTAGAAGATAATACTTTAGAAAAATATAAATAATAAATCTAAATTAAAAGCAATACTTGAGATATTAAAAAAATATCTTTTATTGCATAAATACTACTGATAATATTTGTTAATATAAAATTATTGGAAAAAAATTTTAAAATTAAAATTAATAAAATTTTATTTATGTTCAATAATATCTCATAAAACGTAAATAATTTAACAATTTTATTCATAGAAAAAATTATTATCAAGCTTAAATATAAAATTTTAATTAATTTTTTTCATCTAAAAAAATAAAAAAATAAATTTAATATAAAATTTAATAATATTTGTTTGAAAATAAAAATAAAAATTTGCCTCGGGCCTCCAACCGGTTGAGACGACCCTAATGGTAGCCGATCTTGATCACTCCTTGCTGATGAGAGTCATGCTCCACTTGAGTACTCAACCATGACAGGTAACATGGCCGCTCCTCCAATGTGCTCAGGTCTATGGATAATCATATGCCTTCAGGGCGTAACGCAGATGGTGGACGCATGACATCTTTAACGTAATGGTCAGGGGTCGATTCTCAGGAACTGACGACTTGAGTTTACCCCACCATGTGCCTATGGTCCGTGTAACTTCATTTACCTCCCTCTATATTTGTGGGGCAGATACTAGGGAGGCTACTAACCTCCATATTTATGGGGCAGTCAATAAGGAGGTCACTAAGGTAGTGGATCTGCCTATAGGTAATCGTACTTCGCATTGCGTTCGCAACACGACTGCTTCGTCACCGGGCCAAAGTTATGGGTAATAGTACTTCATGCTTTTCCATAAATAGAGCACAAATATGCTCTAGTCGAGGATTGATTTGTGATACTCTCGAGATTCACCAAATGTCTTTAACATTACGCCAATGTCTTTAACACTGCACCATGCACCATGCACCAAATCATACATTCTTTGTTCATTGGAGCAAAAAGTGAAGCCATTGGCGTAGTCACATGGGGACAAGGGGGTGACGCCCCCACCTATATTTATTTAAAAAATTAATACCAAACTCTCATTGTCATTTTAACCAGCTAATTCATACTGCAAATTGACCATATATTTAGAAAGTCACCAACCTAAGTTATTCATTGGTACCACTTTTTTAAGGAATATTAAAATTTGAAAATAAAATATATAACAACAAATGGATAGATTAAATCGTAACTAAATCAAATGGGTAGACATGGTGATAAAGATTATGTTGGTTCATTGGAGTTGATTTAACCAAGTTATGATGAAACTAAGTTTAAGGTTTAAACGAATTGAATCGATTTAAAACAAATTAAGATATTTTAAAGGAAACTTCTCTTTCTTTTTTTTTCTCCCTACTCATGTAGTAGTCTCCACGGTGGCATACGTCACCGTCATACCTTCATCAATCCCGTTCTTTTATTTTTCACTTCCTTTTCTTCCCCATTCCCTTCTTCTTCTCTCTTCTTCCCCATTTCCGTCTTCTCCTTCCCTTCTCCAATTGTAATTTTTTTGTACACTCATTTTCTCAAACACAAGAGCTCTTTTTTCTTCTCCTTTCTTTTCTCCAGCAAGCAAAAAATGCAACATCAACTGATATCAAGCATCCCTCACATCTTCTTCCTCTTCTCGTGTTTTATAGGGTTTTGTTAACATTGCAAAAATAGCCTTATTTTGTTTTACTTTGCTCTCTTTATGTCATTGCCGAGCTCATCGAAACTAGTCAATATTACTAAAGAAGAAGGTAAACCCTCCTCTTTTGTTTTTTCCTCTCTATCTTCTCTGTTACGTTTTTCTCAAAAACAATGATCTTCTTTTTATTTTTTTTCTAATGGGTAGAAGGTCTTTATATATAGGAATGCTAAATATTATGAGAAAGCGAAATCACGAATAATTTTTTGACTTTGAGTCATAGATAAGCTCTAGGGATTGACAGATTATTGTTTCAACTAGAACCAAGGCTAGTCTCAAAATTTTTGAATTTGAATTCGTTTTCTGCCATTTAAATTTGAAATTTAGACTTTTGGATTGCACTAGTATTTGGAATTTTTAAAAATTTCATAATATATTTTTAAGTATTTTTGAGATTTTAGAATTGGATAATTCGATTTTGTGTTGTTTAAATTTTTTAAATTTATTGAATTCACCACGGGCTAAAAAACATAGCTACACCACTAGGTGAAACTATCACCTTAGCAGCTTGTCCAGAACGATCACATACTTTCTAGAATGAGATAAATCACATGAGACATTTATCTTAGGGGATATCAAGCATCCAATGAGAAATTTTACATCTGATAAAAATTAACCTACATTCTTTGTTCATGAACAATATTATGTTGGATATATGTGAATGGAGAAGAAGTGAAAGAAACATGAAGCTATATTGTGAATGAGACTTTAGTCGTACATTGGTAACTTCAAGGTAAATTGGTTGGTTTATATTGATTCACATGTTTTGATGATGTGAAGAAATGCATGAGGAGAGGTTCTCTCTCACGCGTGGGTGTGCAAATCCAGGACCCGAATTGCATTGAGCCATGTTGACTCGTGTGTAGGCACGACTTGCGTGCGCCGAATGCCAAAACGGTCGGGACAAAATTTACCCAAGTGGAACAATCAATATTTTGTCATGTAAATTTTTTGCTGCTTGTGTAACGGATGCATTAAAGCAAGATTAATGCAGAATCATAACGGTTGAGTGAAATGTTAGCGTTTCACAGTTTGTTGAGTAATGATCATTAATTGATTATTAACGTTATCGTTGATTTGAGCTGCTATATAAGGAGGTTGTGATCATAGGGAAAAAAGGTTACACACATAAAAAAGGCGGCAGCAGCTCTCCACCTACGTCCCTCTCTCTGTTGTGCAATTCTTGCTCGTCAGAGTGCCCGTGATACCAGACGGGTACCACTCAGTTTACTGTGATCACCTGTGCTTAGTAGAAATCACGTTTAGCCGTTGTATCTTAGGAAACAAACGACCTGAGAAAGCCTCGAAGCACAGCCGGAGGTGGGACGAATCTGTTTCAAGGAAACTGCATTCATCGCAGGCCTCTGTTCACTTAGTGTGCATGCCCAGTCAAGTTCTACGCTTCGCCCGCCAGGTCAAGTTCTACGCTTCGCTCACCCGGTCCACTACAAAAAAACACAGTCTTACCAACAGATATTATTATCCGTCGGTAATGTTCGGGTTTACAGACGGAATAACAATTCCGTCAGTAAACAATAATATTACCGACGGAATTGTATATTCCGTTGGAAAACTAGTAAGTTTACTGACGGCATATACAATTCCGTCGGTAATATTAATGTTTACCGATGGAATTGTTATTCCATCGATAAACGCACCTAAATTAAACCTAGCGCCCCTTCCCTTTCTTTCTATGCGCGTGGACGACGACGGCGGCCAGAGTTCCTCCGATTCACCAGTAAGTTGAATCTCTCCGTCTCTTTCCTCTTCCCTCTTCCCTCTTCCCTCGGTGGCAGCTGTGTCGGCCGTCAGCGACCCGCTGGCGGCCTGTTAGTCGCTGTGCCAGCCGGCAAGGGCCCGCTAGCCGCTGCCAGCGACCTGCCGGCCGCTGTGCCGACCGCTAGGGGCCCGTCGGCCGCTGTGCCGGTCGCTAGCTATCTGTCGGCTGCTGTACCGGCCGCCAGCGACCCGTTGGTCGCTGTGCCGGCCGCCAACGGCCCCCTGGTCGTTGTGTCAGATGCTGGTGAGATATGTTATTTTTTTGTACTAGTTATTTTTTTGAAAAATTTTGTACTAAATTGTTTTTATTTTGTAACACATATAGTATTTGTTGCTCTTCTCCGGTTGACCTACATATCTTCAGGTATAATTTAGTAAATTGTATTTTATATTATTTAGCATGGTTTAATTTAGATATATGTTATGTTCGTATATTAATCTGTAACATAATATAGTTCTTTTGTTTGTTTTGTGTTTGTACGTTAATATTTGTTGATTTCTAATTCTTAATTTATTAGTTTAAGGTGAAAACGTCTATGAACAAAGCTTGGATGTACAATCGATTAGAAAATGGATTTATTAGAGATGATTTTATTGCTGAAGTTGAAGAATTTGTGAATTTTGCTAAGAGTCATCCAGAATGTATGAATGGTACTGAGTTATGGTGTCCGTGTAATCTTAAGAAATGTAGGAATAGAGCATTTCGTGATGAGGATAACGTGAAAGTACACATATGTAAAAATGGTTTTGTACCAACTTACTATAATTGGTATTGTCACGGAGAGCCTTATGTGTATGAATCAATTGGACCTTCTGGTGGAATGTCATCTGCCACAACTTTTACTGCTCCTGAAATATCAACTAATGATATTGCAATGTAATCAATGGTTCACGATGTGATGAATGTTGCAGTTAATTATTCTAATGTAGATGAAACATCAACACCTGAATATTAACAACTATATGAAATGTTAAAGGCTAGTGAAAGAGAAATGTGGGAAGACATTCCCTCTGGTCATTCTCAGTTATCAGCTACGCTAGGTTATTGAATATGAAAGCATAACATCATTTTTCAGAAAGATGTTATGATGACATATGCAATTGATGTCAGAATTGATTCATACTGATAACATAATGACTGATAGTTTTTACAATACAAAGAAATTGGTCAAAAATTTAGGTTTACCTGTAGAGAAAATTGATTGTTGTATAAACAACTACATGATATTTTGGAATGAAGACAATGATCCATATGAATGCAAAATCTGTACACACCCTCGTTATAAGCATGATACTCATATACCAGGGCAGAAGAAGAAAAAAATTGTTTGGAAAGTGATGTATTATTTTTCGTTAACTGCTAAACTTCAACGTTTGTATGCATATGCTGCTACAGCTTGCCACATGATGTGGTATCATGAACATGAGCACGATGGAGTGGTGATGTGTCATTCTTGTAATTCTCCTGCATGGAAACATCTTGATGCTTTATTTTCCTCGGTTGCAATAGAACCACGTAATGTGATATTAGAGCTTTCTGCAGATGGATTTCAGCCATTTGGTCAGTCAGGGCAATAATATTCATCATGGTCAGTTATATTAACACCGTACAATTTACCACCATGGATATGTATGAAGGATGAATTTATGTTCCTTACAGTACTTATTCCTGGTTCAACAAATCCAAAAGAGAATATAGATGTTTTCTTGCAACCTCTGATTGCCGAGTTGAATGAATTATGGAATGTAGAGTCGGTGACTTATGATGTTGCAAGAAAAACTAATTTTAGATTACATGCTGCATTATTATGAACGATCAGTGATTGTCCAGCATTCTCAATGTTGTCGGGATGGAGCACGGATGGTAAATTAGCTTGCCCACACTGTATGACAGATTCTGATGCATTTTCATTACCTTGCAGTGAGAAAGTATCTTGGTTTAATAGTCACCGTAAATTTTTACCACTTGATCACTTTTTTAGGCGAAATAAGAAATTCTTTTTAAAAAATATTGTAGTCAGAAAACCTTCTCCAGGCTCCAGTCCATGTTTCAGGTGAAGAAATCATTGAGAAAATAGATAGTTATGGATTTCTACCAGTATCTTAACCTAGTTCCGATGAGTTAAATAAATACATTATTAGGATGTGCAACTGTGGTTGGAAGAAAAGAAGTATTTTTTGGGAGTTACCGTATTGGAACTATCTGCTTATTCGACATAATTTGGATGTCATGCATATTGAGCAAAATTTCTTTGATAATATTTTTAACACTGTGATGAACGTGCTTGGAAGAACTAAAGACACTGTAAAATCACGTGAAGAATTAAAGGAACTAATTAATAGACCAGAGTTGCATCAGGATGAAACAACCAATAGATTTCCAAAAGCTTGTTATACATTTGACAAAGATGGTAAGCAAGCATTATGTAATTGGTTGAAAGAAATCAAATTTCCAGATGGGTATGCCTCAAATATGGCTTGATGCGTGGATATGAATAGATTAAAGATGTTCGGAATGAAAAGTCATGACTGTCATGTATTCATGCAAAGACTTATTCCAGTAGCTTTCCATGACTTACTTCCTCAACATGTTTGGCAAGTACTCATTGAATTGAGTCTATTTTTTAGATATTTGACAGCGAAATGTATTATGATGGATGATATGCTTCGGCTAGAAACAGACATTTCTCTTATATTATGTAAGCTGGCGCATATATTTCCACCTAGTTTTTTTGATTTAATGGAACATTTACCAGTGCATTTACCATACGAGACACAAATAGCAAGTCCTGTGCAGTACAGATGGATGTATCCATTCGAATGGTTTTTGAGGAAATTAAAAAATAATGTTCGTAACAAAGCAAGAGTTGAGGGGTCAATGTGTAATGCTTATCTGGTTGAAGAAATCTTCTTTCTGCTCATATTATTTTGCTGATAGTGTGCAAACAAGACATCACAAATGTCCTAAAAATTCTGATGATGCTTGTCAGCCGATAGACCCATCGATGCTTTCTATTTTCAAATTTCCTGGTAAGTTAATGGGTGCATCACTTTCTAGATGGTTAACCGAAGATGAATACCATGCTGCAAGAATATACATACTATTAAACTGTGAAGAGGTCAAACCATACATAAAGTAAGTTAACTTCTCTAATTAAACATTTATTCATTCTTAAATATCTTTCTTGATATCCCAATATTTATATAATTACCTTCTTTCCCAACTTGTACGAATAACAACTATATATACAAAATCCATCAATTGGTGCAAGTGAGGTAGCTGCAAAGTTAGAGACCGAATTTGCACTGTGGTTTCAAATATATGTAAGTTAGAAAATTTATGAAATTTTTTACTAAAAAAAATGCCTATTAAGAAGTGCCCTAATTTATATGTTAACTATTTTTATAGGTGAAAGCCTGTAGAATATCAAATGTGCAAATGATAGGATAATGAATATTACATTAGGACCCCTCTATAAAGTAACGGTGCGCTCTGGTTACTATGTTAATGGTCTTAAATTTCACGTGACACAAAGAGATTTATAGAGATTAACTTATAATTTTGGTGTTTGTGTCAAAGGATCTATGGACAACCATAATACTGAGCTTCATTACTATGGTAGACTTGAAGGAATCATAGAGATTGAATATCCTGCATTACCAATAAAGAGGTGTGTGTTGTTCAAGTGTTTATAGTATGATCCGACCCCAAGAATAGGTACTAGAATACATCCAAATTATAATTTAGTTAAGGTTAATGCAAACAAAAGATTCCACAAGTTTGAGCTTTTTATTTTTGGGATACAAGCGGGTCAATTTTTCTATCTTGAATACCCTACAAAGAGAAGAAGAGCTAGTGAATTGTTGTCTGTTTGTCGAATCAAATCTTGCTCAACCATAGAGATGTCGAACACAGTCACTCCTTAAAATCATGATGTATTTCAGAATGATGAAGTGGAGAGACATTTAGTTGATTTACAACTCCAATCTATTTCTCAATTACTTGTAGATGTTAATATCACTTACGAAGAGATAGATGATGGAGGGATGTCCAACAGTGAGGATGAAGTTGAACTAAGCTCATCTAGCGATGAGGACATAGAAACTGTACAGAATTTATTAGTCAATGATGATTAAGTATTAACATTATTATTCATCAAGTAAGTTATGCTTCTATATTAATTTGTATTTATATTATCATGTTTTCATTACCTTATTATGATGTGTTGCAATGTTATTTTACAGATATCATTATGGCAGAGCAGCAGCCTATAGCATCACGTGGCTACAAGGTCCTTAAAGTCATCGGGGACTCGTACGTATTTTTTCTTATTAATAATTCAAGTTCTTATATAATTGATTTCTCTTAACTTAATATTATTTCGTGCAGGTTCACTCTTGATGCCCACCGAGTTGCCACATATATCACTGGAAAATTCAAAGAACGAGCTAGCGCGTCTAGTACTACATGGAGGCATGTAGACCAGGAGATGAAGCTATTTTATTATAATGAATTTGTGGTAAGTAAATTTAATATATTTGGTATTCTAGTTAATATAGTTATCACTTAAATTAAATACTTAACTTATAATTGCAGAAAAAATATACATGGGAGGATGGACATGAAGAAGAATTTAAAGCTACATGGAATACATACGGTGCTAAACTGTATAGAGATTATATATATTACATGAGAAAGAAGGGTACTAGGCAATTAAAACCTTGTTCAAAGAAAAAGAATGGTTTTCCCTCCGGCTATGGTGCAAAGGCAACGTGCTTAAATAATTTCCCAAATATTCATGGTTCAAATTTTAGTTACAACACACTATACAACATTCTCATCCAATGGGATGAAAAATCTAGGACGGCCACACTGGACAAGGAGTCATATGTTCCTCTAATGTGATGAAAAATTTGAGACGATGGCTGCTGGGCGAGGAGCCGATCACACTTCCGAATTTATCTAATGACTGATCTGTGGGGCCCGTCATCATTTCCAAACTAATTGGACCAAAGGCTCAAACACCTAGATTGTATCAAAAAAGAGTAGGAGACAACAAATCTATTTGGTAGGAGTGAGGAACTTTATTGTTTGTGATATTAACTCACGCTTGAATCGCATTCTAAGTATATTCACTTCTTGCCGTTATATACCATTCCCTATACTCTCTATTCAAATTCTAGATATATGAGATTTAGCGCTATAAACAAGTCAAATCGAGTATTCAAGTTTGATAAGGTAATCAAATGGGGCTTAAAATCAAGTTATTGAAACTGTTATTTAAACTTACTTGATTTCTTTTTAATAGCTGGACTTGAGTTTTATTTATTTAGATATTATCGATGTTTAAATTTGAGCGGTTTGATTTTTTTTTTTTATATTTATAAGTTTGTTGATTGGTTAGTGATTTAATAATATAAATTTATATATTTTTCATAAATAATATTATTCACAAACAATTTACATTATTTATTTTTTTGATAATCGAGGTATCTAATTCTTACTAATCTTAGAGGCAACCTATTTAACTCACGAAAGTTTTCCACTGACTACCCGGATAAATCCAAAAAGTGTTTGTGTTGTTGGACAATGGTAGCCAATATAAGCTCAAGGCATAGGCCTTAGGGCCCCAATATTGAATATAAAATATTCATCCTTAAATTTAGATCAATTTAAAAAATATCAATTTTATATTTTAAATTATTCTAACATGTCTTTTTTTCTCTCTCACTCAGTCATCTCATCTCATGTCTTTCTTCTCTCTTGTCAATAATATTTTCAAAGGAGGTTATTTTCCTTCCTCACTAATGATCTACATTTTCCTTCCTCACTAATGATATACCTTATACGTTTTTTCTTCCTTTTTTTCATTTAAGAACATGAAGTAAGGATTTTTATTCATTCGATTTGATGCAATACAATACATTAGTTTTTTTATACATCAAATTGATTCCGGATATTAAAAACATATTATTCAATCAAAAATATGAACTATATAGATTTATTATTAATATTAAAAATAAAAAATCAATAAAAAATTTAAATGAAAAATTACTTAAATTTTCCTTAAATTTAAATGAAAAATCACTTAAATTCCCTTAGAAGATAATACTTTAGAAAAAAATATAAATAATAAATCTAAATTAAAAAATACTTGAGATATTAAAAAATATCTTTTTATTGCATAAATACTACTGATAATATTTGTTAATATAAAATTATTGGAAAAAAGTTTTTAAAATTAATAAAATTTTATTTATGTTCAATAATATCTCATAAATACGTAAATAATTTAACAATTTTATTCACAGAAAAAATTATTATCAAGCTTAAATATAAAATTTTTATTAATTTTTTTCATCTAAAAAAATTTAAAAATAAATTTGATATAAAATTTAATATTTTTTTTTGAAAATAAAAATAAAAATTTGCTTAGGGCCTCCAAACCGATTAAGACAACCCTGATGATAGCCGATCTTGATCACTCCTTGCTGATGAGAGTCATGCTCCACTTGAGTACTCAACCATGACAGGTAAAATGGCCGCTCCTCCAATGGGCTCAGGCCTATGGGTAATCATATGCGCTCAGGGCGTAACACAGACGGTGGACGCATGACATCTCTAGCGTAATGGCCAGGGGTTGATTCTCAGGAGCTGACGACTTGGGGTTTATCCCACCATGTGCCTATGGTTTGTGTACCTTCATTTACCTCTCTCCATATTTGTGGGACAGATACTAGGGAGGCTACTACTTTCCATATTTATGAAGCAGGCACTAGGGAGGCCGCTAAGGTAGTGGATTACCTAATGGTCAAGGGTTGATTCTCAGGAGCTGACGACTTGGGGTTTACCCCACCATGTGCCTATGGTCTGTGTACCTTCATTTACCTCTCTCCATATTTGTGGGACAGATACTAGGGAGGCTACTACTCTCCATATTTATGGAGCAGGCACTAGAGAGGTCGCTAAGGTAGTGGATCTACCTATAGGTAATCGTACTTTGCATTGCGTTCGCAATACGACTACTTCGTCACTGGGCCAAAGTTATGGGTAATAGTACTTCATGCTATGTTCCATGCTTTTCCATAAATAGAGCATAAATATGCTCCAGTCAAGGATTGATTTGTGATACTCTCGAGATTCACCAAATGTCTTTAACACCGCACCAATGTCTTTAACATTGCATCATGCACCAAATCATACATTCTTTGTTCATTGGAGCAAAAAGTAAAGCTAGTGGCGTAGTTACATGGGGACAAGGGGGTGAGGCCCCCAACCTATATTTATTTTAAAAAATTAATACCAAACTCTCATTGTCATTTTAACCGGCTAATTCATACTGCAATTGACCATATATTTAGAAAGTCACCAACCTAAGTTATTCATTGGTACCACTTTTTTATGGAATATTAAAATTTGAAAATAAAATATATAACAACAAATGGATAGATTAAATAGTAACTATATCAAACGGGTAGACATGGTGATAAAGATTATATTGGTTCATTGGAGTTGATTTGACCAAGTTATCATCAAACTAAGTTTAAGGTTTAAACGAGTTGAATCGATTTAAAACAAATTAAGATATTTAAAGGAAATTTCTCTTTCTTTTTTTTCTCCCTACTCATGTGGTAGTCTCCACCGTGGCATATGTCACCGTCATACCTTCATCAATCCCTTTCTTTTATTTTTCACTTCCTCTTCTTCCCCATTTCCTTCTTCTCCTCTCTTCTTCCCCATTTCCGTCTTCTCCTTCCCTTCTCCAACTGCAATTTTTTTGTACACTCATTTTCTCAAACACAAGAGCTCTTTTTTCTTCTCCTTTCTTTTCTCCAGCAAGCAAAAAATGCAACATCAACTAATGTCAAGCATCCCTCACATCTTCTTCCTCTTCTCGTGTTTTATAGGGTTTTGTTAATATTGCAAAAATAGCCTTATTTTGTTTTACTTTGCTCTCTTTTTGTCGTTGCCGAGCTCACCGAAACTAGTCAATATTACTAAAGAAGAAGGTAAAACCCTCCTCTTTTGTTTTTTCCTCTCTATCTTCTCTGTTATGTTTTTCCTCAAAAACAATGATCTTCCTTTTATTTTTTTTTCTAATGGGTAGAAGGTTCTTATATATAGGAATACTAAATATTATGAGAAAGCGAAATCACGAATAATTTTTTGACTTTTAGTCATAGATAAGCTCTAAGGATTGACAGATTATTGTTTCAATTAGAACCAAGGCTAGTCTCAAAATTTTTGAATTTGAATTCATTTTCTGCCATTTAAATTTGAAATTTAGACTTTTGGATTGCACTAGTATTTGGAATTTTAAAAATTTTCATAATATATTTTTAAGTATTTTTGAGATTTTAGAATTGAATAATTCGATTTTGTGTTGTTTAAATTTTTTAAATTTATTGAATTCGCCGTTGGCTAAAAAACATAGCTACACCACTAGGTGAAACTATCACCTTAGCAGCATACTTTCTAGAATGAGATAAATCACATGAGACATTTATCTTAGGGGATATCAAACATCCAGTGAGAAATTTTACATCTGATAAAAATTAACCTACATTCTTTGTTCATGTGGCAAAAGGCGATTCGCTCGCCCCCAGCGCTCCCGCCAACCCGTCCCTAGGCCAACACGGAGGAGGTAAATCACGGGTGGTTACTAGCCATTAGTGCAAATGGCCAAGACATGGGGGAGGTTATGCTCGGTCACGCCAAGTTTCGACCCCAAGACCTCATGTGGCAACAGCCCATGCCTTAACCATCGCACCGCCCCGAGGGGACTACATTCTTTGTTCATGAACAATATTATGTTGGATATATGTGAATGGAGAAGAAGTGAAAGAGGCATGGAGCTATATTGTGAATGAGACTTTAGTCATACATTGGTAACTTCAAGGTAAATTGGTTGGTTTATATTGATTCACATGCTTTGATGATGCGAACAAATGCATGAGAAGAGGTTCTCTCTCACGCGTGGGTGTGCAAATCCAGGACCCAAATTGCATTGAACCATGTTGACTCGTGTGTAAGCACGACTTGCGTGCGCCGAATGCCAAACCGGTCGGGGCAAAATTTACCCAAGTGGAACAATCAATATTTTGTCACGTAAATTTTTTGTTGCTTATGTAACGCATGCATTAAAGTAAGATTAATGCAGAATCAAAACGGTTGAGCGAAATGTTAGTGTTTCACAGCTTGTTGAGTAATGATCATTAATTGTTTATTAACGTTGTCGTTGATCTGAGCTCCTATATAAGGAGGTTGTGATCATAGGGGAAAAAGGTTACACACATAAAAAGGCGGCAGCAGCTCTCCACCTACGCTCCTCTCTCTGTCGTGCAATTCTTGCTCATCAGAGTGTCCGTGATAACAGACGAGTACTACTCAGTTTACTGTGATCACCTGTGCTTGGTGAAAATCACGTTTAACCGTTGTATCTTAGAAAATAAACGACCTGAGAAAGCCTCGAAGCACAGCCGGAGGTGGGACGAATCTATTTCAAGGAAACTACGTTCATCGCAGGCCTCTGTTCACTTAGTGTGCATGCCCAGTCAAGTTCTACGCTTCGCCCGCCAAGTCAAGTTCTACGCTTCGCTCGCCCGGTCCACTACAAAAAAACACAGTCTTACCGACGGATATTATTATCCGTTGGTAATGTTCGGGTTTACCGACGGAATAACAATTCCGTCGGTAATATTATTGTTTACCGATGGAATTGTTATTCCATCGATAAACGCACCTAAATTAAACCTAGCGGCCCTCCCCTTTCTTTCCATGCGCGTGGACGACGACGGCGGCTAGGGTTCCTCCGATTCGCCAGTAAGTTGAATCTCTCCTTCTCTTTCCTCTTTCCTCTTCCCTCTTCCCTCGGTGGCAGCTGTGCCGGCCGTCAGCGGCCCGCTGGCAGCTGTGCCGGCCGTCAGCGGCCCTCTGGCAGTTGTGCTGCCCGCCAACGGCCCGCTGGTCGCTGTGCCGGCCGGCAGGGGCCCGCTAGCCGCTGCCAGCGACCCGCCGGTCGCTGTGTCGCCCGCCAGCGGTGTGCCGACCGCTAGGGGCCCGCTGGTCGCTGTGTCGGATGCTGGTGAGATATGTTATTTTTTTGAAAAATTTTGTACTAAATTATTTTTATTTTGTAAACAGATAGTATTTGCCGCTCTTCTCCAGTTGACCTACATATCTTCAGGTATAATTTAGTAAATTGTATTTTATATTATTTAGCATGGTTTAATTTAGATATATGTTATGTTCGTATATTAATCTGTAACATAATATAGTTCTTTTGTTTGTTTTGTGTGTGTACGTTAATATTTGTTGATTTCTAATTCTTAATTTATTTGTTTAAGGTGAAAACGTCTATGAACAAAGCTTGGATGTACAATCGATTAGAAAATAGATTTATTAGAGATGATTTTATTGCTGAAGTTGAAGAATTTGTGAGCTTTGCTGAGAGTCATCCAGAATGTATGAATGATACTGAGTTACAGTGTCCGTGTAATCTTAAGAAATGTAGGAATAGAGCATTTCGTGATGATGATAACATGAAAGTACATATATGTAAAAATGGTTTTGTACCAAATTACTATAATTGGTATTATCACGGAGAGCCTTATGTGTATGAATCAATTGAACCTTCTGGTGGGACGTCATTTGCCACAACTTTTACTGCTCCTAAAATATCAACTAATGATATTGCAATACAATCAATGGTTCACGATGCGATGAATGCTGCAGTTAATTATTCTAATGTAGATGAAACACCAACACCTGAATATCATCAACTATATGAAATGTTAAAGGCTAGTGAAAGAGAAACGTGGGAAGACATTCCCTCTGGTCATTCTCAGTTATCAGCTACTGCTAGGTTATTGAATATGAAAGCAGAACATCATTTTTCAGAAAAATGTTATGATGACATATGTCAATTGATGTCAGAATTGCTTCCTACTGATAACATAATGATTGATAGTTTTTACAATACAAAGAAATTGGTCAGAAATTTAGGTTTGCTTGTAGAGAAAATTGATTGTTGTATAAACAACTGTATGATATTTTGGAATGAAGACAATGATCCACATGAATGCAAAATCTGTACACACCCTCGTTATAAGCATGGTACTCATATACCAGGGCAGAAGAAGAAAAAAATTACTTGGAAAGTGATGTATTATTTTTCGTTGACCGCTAAACTTCAACGTTTGTATGCATCTACTGCTATAGCTTGCCACATGATGTGGCATCATGAACATGAGCACGATGGAGTGGTGATGTGTCATTCTTGTGATGCCCTTGCATGGAAACATCTTGATGCTTTATTTCCCTCGTTTGTAATGGAACCACGTAATTTGAGATTAGGACTTTCTGCAGATGGATTTCAGTCATTTGGTCAGTCAGGGCAACAATATTCATTGTGGCCAGTTATATTAACACCGTATAATTTACCACTATAGATGTGTATGAAGGATGAATTTATGTCCTTACAGTACTTATTCCTAGTCCAACAAATTCAAAAGAGAAGATAGATGTTTTCTTGCAACCTCTGATTGCCGAGTTGAATGAATTATGGAATGTAGGGTCGGTGACTTATTATGGACGATCAGTGATTTTCCAGCATTCTCAATGTTGTCGGGATGGAGCACAGATGGTAAATTAGTTTGTCCACACTGTATGATAGATTCTGATGCATTTTCATTACCTTACAGTGGGAAAGTATCTTGGTTTAATAGTTACCGTAAATTTTTACCACTTGATCACTTTTTTAGGCGAAATTAGAAATTCTTTTTTAAAAATGTTGTAGTCAGAAAACCTCCTCCAGTCCATGTTTCAGGTGAAGAAATCATTGAGCAAATAGATAGTTATGGATTTCTACCAGTATCTCAAGCTAGTTCCGATGAGTTAAATAAATACATTGTTAGGATGTGCAACTGTGGTTGGAAGAAAAGGAGTATTTTTTGGGAGTTACCGTATTGGAAGTATCTGCTTATTCGACATAATTTAGATGTCATGCATATTAAGCAAAATTTCTTCGATAATTTTTCAACACTGTGATGAACGTGCCTGGAAGAACTAAAGACACTGTAAAATCATGTGAAGAATTAAAGGAACTAATTAATAGACCATAGTTGCATTAGGATGAAACAACCAATAGATTTCCAAAAGCTTGTTATACATTAGATAAAGATGGTAAGCAAGCTTTATGTAATTGGTTGAAAGAAATCAAATTTCCAGATGGGTATGCCTCAAATATGGCTTGATGCGTGGATATGAATAGATTAAAGATGTTCGGAATGAAAAGTCATGACTGTCATGTATTCATGCAAAGACTTATTCCAGTAGCTTTACATGACTTACTTCCTCAACATGTTTGGCAAGCACTCACTGAATTGAGTCTATTTTTTAGATATTTGACAGCGAAATGTATTATGATGGATGATATGCTTCGGCTAGAAACAGACATTTCTCTTATATTATGTAAGCTGGAGCATATATTTCCACCTAATTTTTTTGATTTAATGGAACATTTACCAGTGCATTTACCATACGAGACACAAATAGCAAGTCCTGTGCAGTACAGATGGATGTATCCATTCGAATGGTTTTTGAGGAAATTAAAAAATAATGTTCGTAACAAAGCAAGAGTTGAGGGGTCAATGTGTAATGCTTATCTGGTTGAAGAAATCTTCTTTCTGCTCATATTATTTTGCTGATAGTGTGCAAACAAGACATCACAAATGTCCTAAAAATTCTGATGATGCTTGTCAGCCGATAGACCCATCGATGCTTTCTATTTTCAAATTTCTTGGTAAGTTTATGGATGCATCACTTTCTAGATGGTTAGCCGAAGATGAATACCATGCTGCAAGAACATACATACTATTAAACTGTGAAAAAGTCAAACCATACATAAAGTAAGTTAACTTCTCTAATTAAACATTTATTCTTTCTTAAATATCTTTCTTGATATCCCAATATTTATATAATTACCTTCTTTCCCAGCTTGTACGAACAACAACTATATATACAAAATCCATCAATTGGTGCAAGTGAGGTAGTTGCAAAGTTAGAGACCGAATTTGTACTATGGTTTCAAATATATGTAAGTTAGAAAATTTATGAAATTTTTTACTTCATTCCTATTAAGAAGTGCCCTAATTTATATGTTAACTATTTTTATAGGTGAAAGCCCGTAGAATATCAAATGTGCAAGATGATAAGATAATGAATATTGCATTAGGACCCCTCCGTAAAGTAACGGTGCGCTCTGGTTACTATGTTAATGGTCTTAAATTTCACGTGACACAAAGAGATTTATAGAGATTAACTTATAATTCTGGTGTTTGTGTCAAAGGATCTAAGGATAACAATAATACTGAGCTTGATTACTATGGTAGACTTGAAGGAATCATAGAGATTGAATATCCTGCATTACCAATAAAGATGTGTGTGTTGTTCAAGTGTTCATGGTATGATCCGACCCCAAGAATAGGTACTAGAATACATCCAAATTATAATTTAGTTGAGGTTAATGCAAACAAAAGATTCCACAAGTTTGAGCTTTTTATTTTTGGGATACAAGCGGGTCAAGTTTTCTATCTTGAATACCCTATAAAGAGAAGAAGAGCTAGTGAATGGTTGTCTGTTTGTCGAATCAAATCTCGCTCAACCATAGAGATGCCGAACACAGCCACTCCTTAAAATCATGATGCATTTCAGAATGATGAAGTGAAGAGACATTTAGTTGATTTACAACTCCAATCTACTTCTCAATTACTTGTAGATGTTAATGTCACTTACGAAGAGATAGATGATGGAGGGATGTCCAACAGTGAGGATGAAGTTGAACTAAGCTCATCTAGCGATGAGGGCATAGAAACTGTACAGAGTTGATTAGTCAATGATGATTAAGTATTAACATTATTATTCATCAAGTAAGTTATGCTTCTATATTAATTTGTATTTATATTATCATGTTTTCATTACCTTATTATGATGTGTTGCAATGTTATTTTACAGATATCATTATGGCAGAGCAGCAGCCTGTAGCAACACATGGCTACAAGGTCCTTAGAGTCGTCGGGGACTCGTACATATTTTTTCTTATTAATAATTCACGTTCATATATAATTGATTTCTCTTAACTTAATATTATTTCGTGCAGGTTCACTTCTGATGCCCACCGAGTTGCCACATATATCACTGAAAAATTCAAAGAATGAGTTAGCGCGTTTGGTACTACATGGAAGCATGTAAACCAGTAGATGAAGATATTTTATTATAATGAATTTATGGTAAGTAAATTTAATATATTTGGTATTCTAGTTAATATAGTTATCACTTAAATTAAATGCTTAACTTATAATTGCAGAAAAAATATACATGGGAGGATGGGCATGAAAAAGAATTTAAAGCTACATGAAATACATACGGTGCCAAACTGTACAGAGATCATATGTATTACATGAGAAAGAAGGGCACTAGGCCTGCGTATGTTTCTGAGGCGATATAGAGTGCATGGGCGACCACCTGGGCTGCAGAAAGGTTGCAAGCAACTGCTAAAAGGCAAAAGCAAATAGAAATACAGAACCAGGTGGCTCGAGCACCAGAACCGCTCGACATACGTCAGGATCCAAATCTATTGTTGAGCATACGATGGATCTGGTGAATAAAATTTAAAGTTATACATTGTAACAAATTAAGTATTTATTACCAAACTTGTATAATTTTATCCAAAATTATTTTGTATGTAGGAACGTGAGCTTGCCCGACAACCCACATGTATGGAGGTCTTTCTCAAGACCCACAAGAAGAAGGATGGGTCATTTGTTGATTCTCGATCTCAGACTCTACATGTAAGATTATTAACTTTATTACATTTGTTCATTTATATCTTAATTAGTATACAGCAACAAATGACAGAAAGGGTGACTCAGGCATTTCAGCCATCAACAGAGAGAGGAGAGTCACAGTCTCTATCCATCGACGCTCTAAATAAGATTTATTATGATGTTGTCGGTGGAAGGACAATATGTTGTCGGTGGAAGGACAAAAAAACTCTACCCTCTACGGCCTTGGCTCTTAAGCCAAAGTTGCATTTGATTGTCTGGGCAATCCAGCGAACCGTGCTAGTTCCTCTTCTTCTAGTGAGATGCAGTCTTTAAGAAGTGAAAATCAAGAACTGCGCACTCAATTGAAATCAATGTATCAAAGGATGACTGATATGGATCAGTGGAGAGCTTATGAGGAGAAGCAGAGAGCCGAACGTGACAAGAGTAATGAAGCTTTGATGGCCCAGATGCGAGAAATCGTGGCTAATTTCACCCAGACATCACATGGTTTTGAGTCACAGGAGACTCAAGATCCATCAGACGGTGATGATTAGTATTTTCTGAGGTATGTTCAATTACACTCTAGTTTTTTATTTATCATATATAGACTATGGTAATATATTTATTCTGTTTTGATATTATAATATGCTCATTTAATTTCTAAATATTTTATTAATATGTGTTTCAGGAGTCACGTTCGGTTCTATTTACATATTGACTCTTCATATCATCATATGGTCTTTTTTTTCAAGTATCATTTTATTATAAATAAAATTCATTATACATATATGCAAAAATATTTATTTATACATCAACATGATCATTTGATATTTATTTTTTTGACAGAATTTCCATTTCCAACATTATCTTCTATTCTTGTATTATTTTGAGTACTTTGCACTATGATATGCATTCTGTAAACTTGGATTTATATATGACTACTTGTATTTATATTTTGCAGAATTGTTTAGTTTAATTTGTTTTAGATGATTTTGATTGTTTCTAATAGTATAAATGTTAGTTTATTATATGTTTGTATCAAGAAGTATGAATGAATTGTTAGGATGTTGTGATTGTTTAAGTGTGAATTGTGTAATGTGATTGTTATATATATGATGTATGTGTGCATTATAAGTTTATATGAAGAAGTATGAATGAATTGTTAGAATGTTATATGATTGTTTAAATGTGGATTGTGTAAATGTGATTGTTTATATATGATTATTATATACATGATGTATGTGTGGTTTGTATGTAATGGATTATAATGTTATCGTCTATGATGATTTAGATTGTATATTGTACATATGGAAAGTGTGAAAGCAAGTAGAATCTGTGAATTTTTTTTCGATTACCAACGGAAAACACGTTGTGTCGGTATCTATTGTAAAAAGCTACCGACGGAAATCAACGATTCCGTCGGTATCTCGATAGGTTACCGACGGAAAACTCTGTTTTTATCGGTAAATACCGACGGATAACACTGTTTCCGTCAGTAGATACCGACGGAAACACTATTTCTGTCGGTAAATACCGACGGAAACTCTGTTTCCGTCGGTAACTTTTCTAATACCGAATAACACTGTTCCGACATTTCCACCAAATTATACCGACGGAATTTGCTAATTCCGTCGGTAAGTCTGTTTCCGACAGATCGGTTACTGACGACTATAATTTCGTCGGTAAAACTGTATTTTTTTGTAGTGGTCAATTCACTCAGTCAAAGACTCACTCGCCCGGTCGCTTCTTCTGCCCGGATAGCCTCTACACCCAGCCAGCTTCAAGCTCAACTTCTACCTATCGCTCGCGTCACTCGCTCGGGGCACTTGGCTGTTTTGCTCGTTCGACCGCTCACGTCACTCGCTCAACCACTCGATCTCTCTACTCGCCCGACCGCTCACATCACTCGCTCAGCCACTCGGTCTCTTTGCTCGCCCGACCGCTCACATCACTCGCTCGGCCACCAGCCCGCTTGCCCTCCAACTCACTCGTCCTCTCCACCTCATCCGACCGCAAGCTCACTTAGCTTGGCCGCTTAGCTCGTTCGACCACACAACCCGGTCAGATTTTTAGTTTGATCAGCAACTCGGTTGGCCTTGCTGCCCGGTTGATCACTGAACCCGACTGACCCTTTAGTCCGCTTGGACTTTGCCACTCGTACTCAACCGCTGAGACTTTGCTGCGCGGACACTCTGCTCGTTCGACACTCCGTGGACAACAATTTGAAAAAATCAGCCCCTGCTGACAACCTGAGATTATCAGCTCATGTCATCTTGACAGATAAGTTAAATTTAATTTTATATAATTTAAATTCGACATAGTCCCAAATATCTCCGGCAATATATTGTTTTAAGAACTAGACAGTACATATATACATTAAAGATGATAATGAACATAATTAATTTCTTACATGGATTCATTTATAGTTCTAACGAGAAAAAAAATTCCTATGAGACACCTAAGAGCTTCGAAAGCTCTGCTTCTGTTTTCCATGGAGTTATCCATATCGATCGATAGTTAAGCTGTTCGTTGAATATAAGTCCATAAAATTTACTCGTTTGAATGAATGAGGTCGCTTCAGAGAACCGCAAAAGTGACTATATACCATCAGATCCTAGAACTTTTATTTTTCACAAAAACTTGTTACCTCTTAGCCCTTCGACTTGAGGGGGGCTTGCATCCTTTGCCCCTCCCATGGAGTATGGACTGTAGTGCAAAAGGGGGGACCACGTGGCAGCAGATGGCGGCCACCCCAATCATTGAATATCTACTAGTTCACCAATTCAGCAATGAAGAGGGGGGCACTACGTATTCAATGCAATGCCACCAAATTAACAATATCTGACAATATTTTTACCTGAGCATACTGCAATGATCGATGAAATTATTGTGATAAAAAAAAACAGACGAATATGTTCACCCCTAATATCTTCGTCAATTCATCCCAAGGTCAATACGGAGAAAGTAAATCACGGACGATTATTAGCCTTTGGAATAATGACTAGCGCATAAGGGAGGTATTTACCTCGGCTTTATCGAGATTCATACCTCAGATTTCATTGTGGCAGTACTTCATGCGCTAGCCACTAGATCCATCCGAAAAATGTTGGATATTGGGGCCTAAATGGACCAATACGATTTTGAGGAGGAAAAATCGGAAGCCATCAATTGTTGAAAGTCGTAATTGACTTCAAAATTGAAATCTACGTTTCGCGTAGATAGATTTAGACTATTAATTTGCTCAAAACCGATTAAGGGTGAATGAGAAATTAATGTTCAAAGTCGGCCCAAAATAACGTTGGTTATTCATTAAGGAAATGCAAGGGAGAATAGTCCCACATCGGAAATTTCCGATGTGCATTCCTTACTTATTAATGATGTTGAGTTATTGGAGTTAACTCAGAAAAGTACCAGGTACTCTCTGCTCAGGGGCGAGCAGGTGCTCGCACCTGTGAGCCCGCCACGTGCGCAATGGGCGCTTTGGGCGCTTTGTAGGCGCACTTTGCACTTCGCGAGGAGCATTGAGGAGCTTAAATTTATGCTCCAGGTGACATTGCAGTGCCTACATGGCACTCGGGTGACGTGTCAGGCTAGTACCTGACATGGCAGTGCCTATGTGGCATCCTCGTGGGCAAAGGGAGATGACTGGACAGTTGGTTGGGCGAATGGATGGCAGCCGTTGATCAACGTTGATCAAAGAAGTATGGTGGATCGCTTGTGATGCGATCTAGAGCGTTGGATCACAATGAGTCACAATTTGACGGCTTGGGATGAGACATGATCTGAAGCATCAGATCAATGGATCCAGATCCGATGGCTGATAGATCTGAGGGTCACAACTCTTAGATCTGATGGATGAGATTAAAGGGGCTATGTGAAGGGTTATAACTCTTCAGTCCGGACGGCCCAGATTAATCCACCCAAAGGTCACACCCCTCCCTAAAGCCTCTTCCTTCTGTATAAATAGAACCCTCCAGATTGGAATTAAATCACTCAACTTAATCTTCTCTTCCTCAAGTATTCACTCACTCATCTTGTGCATTCAAGAGTCCAAGAAGCTACGAGAAGGTTCGCTGGTCTCGGAAGTCGGAGTGCTACGATTCCGAGACGATTGTCGTCGTTGTATCTTGGGAACGAATTGCAACAATCCGTTAAGCACCGTAGCGGAGCAATATCGTTTACGGAGATAGTGTCGAACACTAGCCTCGACGATCAGTTTGCATACTCCGGAATTTACCGGAAACAACAGTCGTAAACGATATTCCGTACAAACTGATATGGCTACCAACGACGTTCCAACCGCCATTCCGACCGCTGTTCCGACGGCCGTTCCGACCGCCGTTCCGACATCCATTCCGCACGGAGAAAAGCCGGAGAAATTCACCGGAGCCGACTTCAAAAGATGGCAGCAGAAGATGTTGTTCTACTTAACAACGCTAAACCTTGTACGGTTTTTGCGTGAAGACCCGCCAGTCGCTACGGACGGTAGCAAGGCTGCTTGCGATACGTGGACGCACGGAGATTTTCTGTGTCGCAACTACATTCTCAACGCCTTGGACAACACGTTGTATAACGTGTATTGTTCATTGGAGACAGCGAAATCTTTGTGGGAATCGCTTGAGAAGAAATACAAGACCGAAAATGCCGGACTGAAGAAATTCATCGTCGGCCGGTTTCTGGATTTCAAGATGGTGGACTCAAAGAGCGTCTCATCTCAAGTCCAAGATATGCAATTAATACTGCATGATCTGGACGCCGAAGGAATGAAGCTGAACGAGTCATTCGCAGTTACTGCGGTAATTGAGAAGCTCCCTCCGTCATGGAAGGATTTCAAGAATTACCTAAAGCACAAGCAAAAGGAGATAGGGCTGCAAGACCTGATCCTGAGGCTACGAATAGAGGAGGATAATCGAAAGTTATCCGACTACAGAGGAACCAAGCGGACTATAGACGATATGTCCAACCTGGTCGAGCCGAACGCTAAAAAGCCGAAACAGTTCAAGAAGAAGGCACAAGCGAAGAAGTTCAAGGGATCCTACTACAACTGTGGAAAGGCAGGACACCTGTCCAAGGACTGCAGACGCCCGAAGAAGCCAACCAAGGGGCCAAAGGATGCTGCGAACCACGTCGCAACCTCTCTTGAGGACTTGGATCTCACTGCGGTTGTATTTGAAGCCAACTTGGTGGATACCAACCCGAAGCAGTGGTTCATTGATACTGGAGCAACTCGTCATATCTGTTCCGATAAGGCGATGTTCTCCAAGTATATTCCGATAAATGGCAGGAAGCTCTATATGGGTAATTCCATGACGTCGCCAATTGTCGGACTCGGGAAAGTTGTTCTGAAGATGACGTCCGGAAAGGAGCTAACACTCATTGATGTACTCCATGTTCCCGACATCAGTAAGAACCTAGTTTCTGGAGCGGCACTAGTTAAGGCCGGATTTAGGCTAGTGTTCCAGTCAGACAACTTTGTACTTACGAAGAATAATATCTTCGTAGGAAAGGGTACCTAGAAAAGGGTCTATTCAAAATGGTTGTAATGCCTGTACTCCGAAATATTGATGGTAATAAAATAAATGCTTCCAGCTATGTTGTTGAGTGTTTTAATTTGTGGCATGATCGACTCGGACATGTGCATAATAATACTCTTAAACGTCTCGTCAAATTAAATTTATTACCAAACGTCAATGTTGACGGAACACACAAATGTGAAGTGTGCGTGGAAGCAAAAATGACGAAACTACCTTTTCATTCGGTGGAAAGGTCAACGACTCCTCTAGAGTTAATACATAGTGATCTATGCGACTTGAAATTTGTGCAAACTAGAGGAGGTAAAAAGTATTTTATTACTTTTATCGATGACTGCACAAAATTCTGTTATGTCTTTCTTTTAAGAAGTAAAGACGAAGCCCTAGAGGCATTTAGAACTTATAAAAAAAAAGTTGAAAATCAACTTGACAAACGAATTAAAATAATTCGTAGCGATAGAGGTGGAGAATATGGTGCACCGTTTAATGAATTTTGTTCAGAATCTGGCATTATTCATCAAACAACGGCACCTTACTCACCTCAATCGAACGGTGTTGCCGAACGTAAAAATCGGACACTAAAAGAGATGATGAATGCCTTGTTGATAAATTCAGGCTTACCTCAAAACTTGTGGGGGGAAGCAATATTATCGGCAAATCACATTCTCAACAAAATCCCTCATAAGAAAAGTGATAAAACTCCTTATGAACTATGGAAAGGCCGCGAGCCATCGTACAAATACCTGAAAGTGTGGGGGTGCTTGGCAAAGGTCGAAGTACCTAAACCAAAGCAAGTAAAGATCGGACCTAAAACGTTCGATGTATTTGTCGGATATGCCCATAATAGTAGTGCATATCGTTTCCTAGTTCACAAATCAGACATTCCTGATATTCATGTGGGAACAACCATAGAATCTCGGAATGCAATATTCTTTGAAAACGTATTCCCAAATAAGAAGGGAAATGTTGAAAATGATAACAACGGAAGTTCAAACGAGAATGTCGTTACCGAACTTAGCTGTTATAAAAGAACTATTGACGATCAAAACAAAGAGCCACGTCGTAGCAAACGGGCTAGAGTTGAGAAATCGTTCGGGCCAGATTTCATGACTTTCATGTCAGAAATGGAACCAAGAACATTAAGTGAGGCTCTCTCTAGTCCCGATGCTCCAATGTGGAAAGAAGCTGTCAATAGTGAGATTGAGTCTATCATGAATAATCATACTTGGGAATTAGTAGACCTTCCTTCTGGTAATAAACCATTAGGTTGTAAGTGGATACTAAAACGCAAGTATAAAGCTGATGGATCAATTGACAAGTATAAGGCCAGACTTGTAGCCAAAGGGTACAAGCAAGAGGAAGGCCTTAATTACTTCGACACCTACTCACCGGTGACAAGGATTACGTCCATACGAGTGCTAATAGCCATTGTAGCACTGTATGACCTTGAAATACATCAAATGGATGTTAAGACTGCGTTCTTAAATGGTGAGTTGGAAGAAGAAATTTATATGGAGCAACCCGAAGGGTTCGTAGCTCCAAGAAATGAGAAAAGGTGTGTCGACTTGTTAAGTCGTTATACGGACTTAAGCAAGCGCCTAAACAATGACACGAAAAATTTGACAAAGTAATCTGTCAAAAAAATTCAGAATAAATGAATGTGACAAATGCATTTATGTCAAAGACACACCTAAAGGTTATATAATCGTCTGTCTATACGTAGACGACATGCTAATAATGGGCGTAATCATGATGTAATCATGACTACAAAGAAAATGTTGACCAAAAATTTCGATATGAAAGATATGGGTCAAGCAGATGTTATATTGGGAATTAAAATTCTCAGGACATCAGAAGGGATAGTTCTAACACAATCCCATTATGTAGAATCTGTATTGAAAAGATTCAATGCGTACGATCTTTCTACAGTGAAAACACCTATGGATCTAAGTCAACACTTAGCGAAAAACCATGGTGAGACCATATCGCAGTTGGAATACTCTCGGATAATAGGCAGTTTGATGTATCTTACAAACTGCACACGTCCGGATATTGCCTGTACGGTCAACAAGCTGAGTCGTTTCACCAGTAATCCAAACGACGCCCATTGGAAGGCATTGATGCGAGTTCTTAGATATTTGAAATATACTATGAACTATGGATTACATTATGGAAAATATCCCGCTGTGTTGGAGGGATATTGTGATGCTAATTGGATATCAGATACAAAAGACTCCAAATCCACTAGTGGATATGTATTCACGATCGGTGGGGGAGCAGTATCTTGGAAATCCACTAAGCAGACGTGCATTGCTCGGTCAACTATGGAATCCGAGTTTATAGCACTAGACAAAGCAGCTGAGGAAGCTGAATGGCTGCGGAACTTCTTGGAAGATATTCCGAGCTGGGAAAAACCTGTACCTGCCGTACTGATCCACTGTGATAGTCAATCGGCGATTGGAAGGGCACAGAGTAGTATGTATAATGGGAAGTCAAGACATATACGTCGTAGACATAATACCATTAGGCAGTTGATCTCGAATGGAGTGATTGCAATCGACTATGTTAAGTCCAAAGATAATTTGGCAGATCCTCTTACGAAAGGGTTGAGTCGAGATCAAGTATACTGCTCATCAAGAGGAATGAGATTAAAAAATCTACAACTGAAAACGACTGAAGTGGAAAACCCAACCTTGTTGACTGGAGATCCCAAGATCTTGGTTCAATGGGACAACAAAGTTTCAGAAGTTGTGGTTCAGCACAGGAGATAGTTTATCTCTATCCCAATCCTAGGATGAATTTGTGCTGTCCTACCTCATGTAGTGAGGTTAAGCTTATGCTTTTAGTGACTTCTATACCTTATAAGGTGGAGTATGGTAGGATACTCTTGATAGAAGTGTCACCTATATGAGTGTGAAGACAGGCCGCTTCAATGAAACACTCATGAATCCAAGATGGTGTCCATGGCCAAAACGGAACCAACCATGAGAACCTAAAGTAGGTGAGATAGGTCTCTGTGTGGGTGTTATTGTCTTAGTATAAACAAACAGCTGAGCAGTTCAAGACATCACGTTCACTGTGCAGCCTAGTATACTCGATAGCATTCCACTACGGAAGGTTCAAAGCCACAAGCTACCTCTCCCGATGCAGTGACTTATCGATTGGACTCTTGTAAAGTGTCAGTATGCATACACGCATTACATTAATTTCCATTCATGTGGGGGATTGTTGGATATTGGGGCCTAAATGGACCAATACGATTTTGAGGAGGAAAAATCGGAAGCCATCAATTGTTGAAAGTCGTAATTGACTTCAAAATTGAAATCTACGTTTCGCGTAGATAGATTTAGACTATTAATTTGCTCAAAACCGATTAAGGGTGAATGAGAAATTAATGTTCAAAGTCGGCCCAAAATAACGTTGGTTATTCATTAAGGAAATGCAAGGGAGAATAGTCCCACATCGGAAATTTCCGATGTGCATTCCTTACTTATTAATGATGTTGAGTTATTGGAGTTAACTCAGAAAAGTACCAGGTACTCTCTGCTCAGGGGCGAGCAGGTGCTCGCACCTGTGAGCCCGCCACCCGCCACGTGCGCAATGGGCGCTTTGTAGGCGCACTTTGCACTTCGCGAGGAGCATTGAGGAGCTTAAATTTATGCTCCAGGTGACATTGCAGTGCCTACATGGCACTCGGGTGACGTGTCAGGCTAGTACCTGACATGGCAGTGCCTATGTGGCATCCTCGTGGGCAAAGGGAGATGACTGGACAGTTGGTTGGGCGAATGGATGGCAGCCGTTGATCAACGTTGATCAAAGAAGTATGGTGGATCGCTTGTGATGCGATCTAGAGCGTTGGATCACTATGAGTCACGATCTGACGGCTTGGGATGAGACATGATCTGAAGCATCGGATCAATGGATCCAGATCCGATGGCTGATAGATCTGAGGGTCACAACTCTTAGATCTGATGGATGAGATTAAAGGGGCTATGTGAAGGGTTATAACTCTTCAGTCCGGACGGCCCAGATTAATCCACCCAAAGGTCACACCCCTCCCTAAAGCCTCTTCCTTCTGTATAAATAGAACCCTCCAGATTGGAATTAAATCACTCAACTTAATCTTCTCTTCCTCAAGTATTCACTCACTCATCTTGTGCATTCAAGAGTCCAAGAAGCCTACGAGAAGGTTCGCTGGTCTCGGAAGTCGGAGTGCTACGATTCCGAGACGATTGTCGTCGTTGTATCTTGGGAACGAATTGCAACAATCCGTTAAGCACCGTAGCGGAGCAATATCGTTTACGGAGATAGTGTCGAACACTAGCCTCGACGATCAGTTTACATACTCCGGAATTTACCGGAAACAACAAAAAGATACAATAATGAAATTATTATACTATGATTTGATGGTCAATTGTTATTATACTATGACTTGACACAATAATAACACAATATTGTTATTATACTTAACAATATTTTAACTATCCGAAGAGATTTTGATTTGGAGAAATGGTATTTTATTTTTTGAAAAAAAATCTTAGCCAACTGCCATAATCTTTAGAGAGAAGAATCTAGTCCCTAGGCATTCGCGGTTTGAATACGCACACTACATATGATGAAAAATTTAAGGCGTTAGCTGTTGTGGACGAATAACTACTTGAGCTTTCTGATTTACCCAATCTATAAAGTACGAGGAAAGGTTTTCCACCTCTACCTGTAGGATTAATTGAGTACGTAAGGTCTGAAAATCTGGATTGAAAACAACACTGGCTTTTGGAGAAAGTTCTGTCCTGTATTCTACTGAGCCATGAGGTTGAGGACTTGAGGTGTTAGTTGTTCTTGTTGTTCATGGCCGAAATGATTGACAGGGCAGTGCAGTGCAGGGCCTGTGAAGGAGGCTGCCTTCCCTTCCCTTCCCTTCCTTTCCCTTGTGGTCCTAGGAAGAAGGATGTCCCAGCTAGCCTTTGCTTTTTGCTGCTAAAGCTGATACGATCGAACTTCCCCTCTGCTGCTCTGCTCACCTTCACAATCCTAACCCTAATCCTAACCCTAATTCTAATCCTAATCCTTGGTGCCCATGGTGCCATTGACACAGACATTGGCACAGAGAAAGCACTGTCCTCAGCTTTTGAGGCAAGCATTGTGGCTTTCACCTTCCTTTCATGTCCTCAGTAAAACTTTAAAGTTTCTGCTAGTGCTCTTGTGGTCCTTCAAGGGTAGAGAGGGGCTTGGCTCAGGCAATTAGTGCAGGTTCATGCAATTGAAAGACAGTTGCGGTTGTGTCGACGACAGATAGATAGATAGATAGATAAACAGATAGATAGATAAATTGATTGTGTGAAATAATGGAGGAACAAAAGGGTAAACTAGAGAGTTTTACTGAAGAGTAACAAAAGGCCATGAGGCCTGAGACAGATAATTGACTTTGATGCTGCTGTTGCTGCTCATCCCAGAAGAGCCACTGCTTTTTGTCAACTGATGCTGTACTTAGATCGGCAGCGAAAAGGGCGATGATCGAGCAAATCAATCAAGACAGATCCTAATTAGGATGAAACCTTTTGACAACAATTAGTGGAATGCCTACTACTGATTCATCGAGTCAGTGCCGGTCTCGAGCCCGGATGAAAAAGAGTGAGAGTTCGCGTTAGGTTGTCAGCTAACATTGACATTCAAACAAATACTTTTTACCAAGGATGGAAAAGTTGTTTCCCTATACGCGATTAAAGGACTATAGGTCACCATAAGTAGATACATTTTGCAAAGTAAGGGTGTACTTAGATTGAGCGAAAAGGCGATCAAGCAAATCGAATGGAATCGAGTTAGATCATTCCTTTCTTACTCTACTTTTACATAGGATCGAAAAGTCGCTCCCGTATACACGAGTAAAGGACTAAAGGTCATGAGAAGTAAGGATGTTATTGTTTGTGCCACTGCTGAAATTTTTCACAAACTTAGTGACAACAATCAGTGGAATGCTAACTGATATAGGAGGATTCTACTTGTTTCAAATGATCAAGAATTCATTTCCATATATGTGACTAAAATTCATGAGAAAATCGATATGTTATGGTCTATGCTTTTGGATGTGTGGAGTATTAGATATCACATATGCCATGCACACACCAAAGTGATATTTGAAGTCTTGTATGATGCGCGGAAATCTACCAACACAACATAGAACGATGACGTAGAAGCTTTCTTCTCGTGATGTAGTTGACTCTACGTCATCTTTATAAGGAATAATACGAGTCAGAGAGCTCGTCGGGAGTTGTCCTAGCGAAGCCCCTCTGATGCCTAAGTTGTCATGGTACCTAAATTGTCAAATGAAATGCGAGAGAGTAGAGCAAAGAGAGAGTATGATTGGTATTTCTCATATCATGTCTTAATCATGTGATATAGTGTATTATATATTTTTTAAAAAAATTTATAAAATTCATTGTTTTGAATGAGAATTTTTATTTTTAAATGAAAACTTAATTTAGTGTTTCATCGTAATAATTTAAAAGTGCATTTTAAAAAAATTAAAATCGACACAGCTTTGTGGCTCTGTATTGGGCTCCCAATTCTGTTGGGGTCGGCCCATCCGCCCACTCTACTGGTTATGCCCAACTAAATATAAATTATAAAAATATGAGTAAACTATTATTTTTTTATTTTGATATTAATTAAGTTTTGATAAAACACTTAATATTTTAATGTCTATTCTAGCTCACCTAGTAATATTATATTCAATTTGTTAAAAATGTATCAGAGTGGCGCAGCGAAACGCGATGGCACATAATCCACATGTCCCAAAATTGAAATTTGGCTCTGATATATTTTTTTAAAATAAAAAAAATAGTGGATAAAGCTTGGTGGCTGATTGTCTGCCCAATAAAATGAAATATGAGTAAATTATTATTAAAAAATAAAAAAAAATCTTAACTCAATACAAATAATGTTCGGCCTCACGTGGAAAAAAATCACTTTTGAATTTAAATGGTTGGTTCTGTACCAAATGTACTTCCCGTTCCTTCAATCCCACTATAGTATAATTTATGAGGAATAACTTCCTTACCCTCACAATAGCTTGGCAACACAAGCTCAATGCCCTTAGGATCCACGGGAGCTATACTATCCCAAATGATTCCATCTTCCCTTAACAGGAGATTAGACAAGCTCAATTCATTGGTGGCAAAAGACGAATACGTTCGCTCCTAGCATCCCCGCTAATCCGTCTCAGGGCGAACACGGAAGAGATAAATCACGGACGACTACTAGCCTTTGGAATAGTGACTAACACATAAGGGAGACATTTACCTCGACTTTGCCGAGATTCGAACCCCAGACCTTATTGATAACAATACCTCATGTACTAACCACTAGACCTATCCGAGGAGACAGACAAGCTCAATTCGTACACCAACATCAGCAATACTTAAATCCAGATAATCAGCAATAACAATTTTATCCTTCATGATAGTATTCTTCAACTTAAACCATTCATGGATGCAATTTCCTCTTTCACCTCCAGTATATTCAGTATTGAATCATATGCAACCTCCTTCAATCATTGACCCAACAAACTCCAGTGATGGACAAGATGGAGGGCCATGTACAACAGGACCAACATATTCTGAAGTAACAAGAGTATAATTACCTTTTACTAAAACAAACAATAGGGCCATGAACCAAATCACTTCTGACAGGTTCGTAGGAAACAGATACAAGTTAATGATACAAGTTCACCACCTGAACTTGCTTGGACCTTATTTACCACCAAAATACTCTCCAACACATTTTATTATATTTCCTTCGACAACATCTCTTATGGTAAGTGAAGGGAGGTTTGCCACTTGAGGTTGATGAGTCGAACTTTTGGGTTGACGGGGAGTAATCCTTGCACCTTGTATAACTCACTCTTCATTTACTTATATTTTTAATTATCATGATTTACTTCCTCCGTATTGATTCATACGATGAGCTAACAGGGCGCGGCTAGATGAGCGCTTGCCTTTTTCCACGGTACATTTTTTCACTGATGGAGCAGCTGGAACCTTTGATGATCAAAAACATTCCCTCCTCTGACCAGAGTAATACACCATCATCATCTTCCAATACATCCTCATCAAATTCTTCATCATTCATCTCATAGAATTGCTGGTTCCCAGTTCCTCAGAAACAGGAGCACTTGCTGCGGACGAGGAAAAGAACGAATCGATGGATTCGTGCTATCTTTAGGGGATTCTGTGGCAGCGACGATGGTGGTGGTTGTGGAGGAGATGAAAAACTACCACCACTGCTACTTCCACTGGCATATAAATAATAACTGACATATAAAAGAGGTATTTATCTCAATTATATTGAGATTCAAATTCTAAATATTATGATGATAACACTTCATGCACTATAAACTGTTGGACCCCGTAGTAGTTTTGATATGATCAACCAAGTTGGTTATGTCCTGTTGTATTTGATCCCTGTGTCTGAGTGTGCAGGAGCTTAGGAACACAGGAAGTCGAGCGGAAGACGCAGCTAGCGAGAAGGACGGCACGGGAAGGGAGCCGAAGGGCTCGATGCGTCCGAAGGACAAGAGAGCTACGGAAGAGTACTCCGGTGGGCGTGAAGAGTGTGCGCGGCGTTCGAGGGACGTGAAGCCGGGACGGAAGGCTGCTCGAATAAAAGGCCGGGAATTGGGTTCGGGTGAGCCCTATTCCGGTTGGCCGCAATCACCCAAAAGAACGGAGCGTCGGAAGCTGGAAAAACCAAGCTGGAAACTGTGCTGCCAGCTTGGAGGCGCCTCCATCATGAAGGCGCCTTCAACCCTGTTGAAGGCGCCTTCAACAGGTCAGATTTGACCGTTTGCGTTGCGGATAAAGTTTTATCCGCTGACCGAGTTGGAGGCGCCTTGAACCTTATTGGAGGCGCCTTGGACCCTCGGGATAGACTTTCCAGGAGCTATATAAAGGCCCATGGAGTTAGGAATTTAATAACAACTCAAACAATCAATCTGTAAGCAATTCCTAAGCAACTAGTGAGCTTCAAAAGTGTAAAAGACTTCTCCGCCTACAGAGAAGGAGTTTTTTTTTACTGCGCTCTTTTCTACTGTCCTGGATTAACAACCTCCTTGGCTGTAACCAGGTTAAATCCCTGAGTCTTTTCTGTTCCTATTTCTTTTTCTGTTTCATTAATTTAGTTGCTGTTATTTTTATTGCTGATTTAAATTCTGAGTTGAAATCCGAGGAGGGTAGTTTTTATTTTCTTGTTTTCAGCAATTCACCCCCCTCTTGCCAGTCTCCGCTGCACCAACAAGTGGTATCAGAGCCTGATCGCCTCAGAAGGACTAACCGCCAACTGAAGCACTACGATCAAGACGATGGCCGGAGCGAACAACCATCCCCCGAAGTTCGACGGAGACTTTGCCACCTGGAAGCGCAAAATGGAGGTATTTTTTAAAACCGAATTTGACATTCTGTTAATAATGAAATATGATTATGCAGTTCCGAAAGATAAGGACGAAAATACCAGGACGAAAAAGGAGCAAACAGATTTCGTTGCCAACGGAAAGGCTGAGTTTCACCTACTCAGCGTTCTACCGCCGCAGGAGGTAAATCGGATCGGAAGCTACGACTCCGCGAAAGATCTCTGGGAAAAATTCCTGGAGCTTCACGAAGGTACTTCCGAAGCGAAGCGCGACATCCTTCGGAACCAGCTAACAAACCTCCGGATGAACCAAGGCGAGAAGGTAGCGCAACTCCAAGCGAGAATCAAGGAGCTGATAACGCAACTAATGAACCTTGGAGAAGAGGTAACCAACCGGGATTCTATCCGATACGCGCTCAATGCCTTCCCGAGAACTCCATAGTGGGCCTCCTTAGTAGATGCATATTACATCTCTAAGGACCTCGAGGTAAGTACTTTAGAACAATTATTTTCCACTTTTGAACTTCACGAATCTCGAGTTTCAGAACCCAACGAAGCAGAGAAGACAAGTCAGAACATTGCCTTAAAGGGAAAGATGAACAATTCTGACTCCGAAGCCTCAGTCGACGAATCCGAAGCGGCACTACTGGTAAGACGCTTCAATAAGTTTTCAGTACTAATAAATTTAAATCGCAGAGGCATCATCGAAAGAAGAGGACGGTTCGCTGCTACAACTGCAACGAAGAGGGGCACATCAAAGATGATTGCCCAAAACTAAAGAGAAAGAAGAAAGAAAGGGTAAAGTCAAAATACAAGAAGCCAGAACCCTCCAAGCACAAGAACCTGAAGGCTACCTGGTCAGATTCGTCAACCTCTGAGTCAGACATCGAAGAATTCTCGGGGTTAGCGCTAATGGCGAACCATCAGCCGGAAGAAGACTCAAGCTCAGAGATGAGCATCGATGAAGAGGGAGGAACATCAGAAGAAGAAAGCAGCAGTACAGGGGGAGCGTCACCAGATCAGGTAAGTAAGGTACGCAATCTAACCCCTTCCCAGTCTTTTCAGTTTATTAAATCGCTTTCTAAAGATTTATTCGAATTAGAAAAAGAAAATAAAGAATTAAAAATGGAATTAGCAAAAGCATGTCCACTTGAAATGTATGATCATATAAAATCAGAAAATGATAAATTAACATTAGAAATTGAAAAATTGAAATCTGATGCATGCTTAAATAAATTTCCTAAATCAAAATTAAGAATTTATGGTAAATTAAATTGGTATATAAGGAAGCATCAAGGTCAACTTAGGAAAATACCAAGAAACTATGTACCCCCTAGATTTTTGAATAATCCTGTAGGAAGGAACCTCTATTGGGTTCCAAAATATGTGCTTAATTAATTTTTCAAAAATTTAAAAGCTTACAGTGAGACAATTAAACATTGAAATTCTTTATGGAAGCTTTGTCTAAGGAAGTGGTTGTTGCTTCAATAACCAAGAAGGTCTAGTGCCTCGCCACGATCTGGAAGCTAAAATATTGAAAGAAAATGTTAATTAACTTTCTGAAAAAGTATTAAAGAAAAATTAAATAATGCTTTGAAAGTTTATCAAATATTTGACTTAGAAAATTCCTTAAATTTTTTTTTTTGAATATTCTAACTTAGAAATTATTTTTTCTTAGAAATTTTTTTCCAGAAAAATCCTAAATAACTTCATTTGACTTAGAAATTTTTTTTCAAAACTTTAATCTTACTTGAAAATATTTTACTTAAGACCCCATTTTTGCTGTGATCAAAGGGGGAGAGAAAAATACAAGTTTAGGGGGAGTTAGAAAATTTTAAAATTTCTGTTATTTTTTTGTTGCAATTTTACTAATTGCAAAAATTATGCTTAACTTGTTAGTTTAGTAATTTCTTCTTTAAAATTACTCTTTATGTCTATTATTACCCTAACTTGAACTTGGGTTGATGCACATTAAAAAGGGGGAGATTGTTGGACCCCGTAGTAGTTTGATGTGATCAAACAAGTTGGTTAGGTCCTGCTGTATTTGATCCCTGTGTCTGAGTGTGTAGGAGCTTAGGAACACAGGAAGTCGAGCGGAAGAGACAGCTAGCGGGAAGGACGGCATGGGAAGGGAGCCGACGGGCTCGGTGCGTCCGAAGGACGAGAGAGCTGCGGAAGAGTACTCCGGTGGGCGTGAAGAGCGTGCACGGCGTTCGAGGGACGTGAAGCCGGGACGGAAGGCTGCTCGAGTAAAAGGCCGGGAATTGGGTTCGGGTAAGCCCTATTCCAGTTGGCCGCAATCACCCAAAAGAACGGAGCGTCGGAAGTTGGAAAAACCATGCTGGAAACTGTGCAGCCAGCTTGGAGGCGCCTCCAGCAGGCTTGGAGGCGCCTCCATCATGAAGGTGCCTTCAACCCTGTTGAAGGCGGCTTCAACAGGTCAGATTTGACCGTTTACGTTGCGGATCAAGTTTTATCCGCTGACCAAGTTGGAGGCGCCTTGAACCTTGTTGGAGGCGCCTTGGACCCTCAGTATAGACTTTCTAGGAGCTATATAAAGGCCCCTGGAGCTAGAAATTTAAGAACAACTCAAACAATCAATCTGTAAGCAATTCCTAAGCAACTAGTGAGCTTCAAAAGTGTAAAAGGCTTCTCCGCCTTCAGAGAAGGAGATTTTTCATACTGCGCTCCTTTCTACTGTCCTGGATTAACAACCTCCTTGGTTGTAACCAGGTTAAATCCTTGGGTCTTTTCTGTTCCTATTTCTTTTTCTGTTTCATTAATTTAATTGCTGTTATTTTTATTGTTGATTTAAATTCTGAGTTGAAATCCAAGGAGGGTAGTTTTTATTTTCTTATTTTCAGCAATTCACCCTCATCTTGTCGGTCTCCGCTGCACCAACATAAACTAAACTATCTCAAAAGATGCAATACAACATCACCAAGTTCATCGATCTCACCGTCATCTATTCAGCTGATACCAACTAATACAAAGATAATTATTAGTTCCGTTGATCATGTGTATTAATACTAAAAATAATATTCTAAATCCTATTAATTTGATAAAAATAATTAAAAAGACTAAAATTTTTTATAATAAAAAGACAAATTAAGAATGTTCCACGTCATAATTTTAAAGATGGATGACTTAGAGCATCCACATCAATTTCTCTATTACTATATCTAAAATTTAGGGTAAATGACCCACTTTATTAAATTTAAATAATCACTTTTCACTACACACTACATCAAATACCCTAAAATTTCCATCATTCTTAATTTTTTATTATTTCCTTCTCTTTCTTCTATTTTTTATTATTATATTTATGGAAAAAGTGGAAGGAGAGAGATTGAGTGGAAGGAGAGAGATTAAAAAATATATTATTTTATTTTTAGGGTAGAGGTTTCTTTCCATAAATTTAGAGAATCACTATTCATCAAATATAAATTTAGGGAATGGATAGGGTAACTGATGCAGAGGATTTTTAGTTAACCTATCCAAAATTTAGGGTAAAACCTTTGAATAGGGTAACTGATGTGGATGCTCTTAGGCCCAATAGACGAGTCGTTAGATAAATTTGAAAGCATAACTACACTAAAAAAACATAAATTTGGGGACAAAAGTTTGGAACGAAAATAATTCGTCCCAAAATTGGGACAAATTTATCAACGAAAATAAATTTCGACCCAAATGACCAATGAAATTTGTAACAAAAAAATTTCGTTTCAAGTTTGCAACAGGAAAAAATTTCGTTGCTAAATTCGACCCGAAATCTGGAACAAATTCAGAATTCGTCCCAAATTTAGAGACAAATCCTGGATTCGTCCAGATTTTGGAATGAATCGAGGATTCGTCCCAAAGTCTGGGACTAATCAAGGATTCGTCCGAAAATCAGGGACGAATCCAGGATTCGTCCCAGAATTGAAATTATTTTTTAAAAAAAGAAAAAAAACACGGAACACTTATATCTTGACCTAGAGACATCGGAATTTCATGAAACAAGTTTTTATGCGTTTGTATTATTGTCCTAATCATAAATATGTCATCATCCATAATTTTGAATTAGTATTTTGAGTCATTCAAAATTTTAACACAAATTAGGTCAAAATGGAATTAAAAATTCCAAAAATCAATATATTTCGTCAAAAATATTTTTATGGATATATTTACGATCAGGACAATGATACGAACGTATAGAAACTTGTTTCACGAAATTCCGATATCTCTAGGTTCATATTTAAGGTATCCCATTTTTTTCCTTTTTTTTTTTTTAAATAATTTAATTTTTGGGACGAATCCCTGGATTCGTTCCAAAATCTAGGATGAATCCCTGGATTCGTCCCAAAATCTAGGATGAATCCCTGGATTCGTTCCAAAATTTGGGATGAATCCCTGGATTCATCCCAAAATCTAGGACGAATCCGAATCCAGAATTCGTCCCAAAACTGAAATTAATTTTAAAAAAAGAAAATCAAACATCGAAGGTTTATATCTTGACCTAGAGACATCAGAATTTCCTAAAACAAGTTTTTATGCATTCGTATCATTGTTCTGATCGTAAATATACCATCATCCATAATTTTAAATTACTATTTTGAGTGATTCAAATTTTTAACACCAAAAATAGGTCAAATTGGGATTAAAAAAATTCAAAAAATCAATATATTTGGTAAAAAATATTTTTATGGATATATTTATAATCAAGACAATGATACAAATACATAAAAACTTGTTTCATGAAATTTCGATGTCTCTAGGTTCATATTTAAGGCGTCCAATTTTTTTTTCCTATTTTTTAAAAATAATTTTTAAGTTTTGGAACAAATGCCTGGATTCGCCCCAAATTTTGGGACAAATCCCGGGATTAGTCCCAAGTTTTGGGACGAATCCAGGATTTGTCCCAAGTTTTGGGATGAATCCAGGATTCGTCCCAAAATCTGGAACGAATCCAGGATTCGTCCCAAAACTGAAATTAATTTTAAAAAAAGAAAATCAAACATCGAAGGCTTATATCTTGACCTAGAGATATCAAAATTTGATGAAACAAATTTCTATATGTTCGTATCATTGTCCTGATCATAAATATATCATCATCTATAATTTTGAATTATTATTTTGAGTGATTCAAATTTTTAACACTAAAAATAGGTCAAATTGGGATTAAAAAAATACTAAAAATTAATATATTTGGTAAAAAATATTTTTATGGATATATATATGATCAAGACAATGATAAGAACGTATAGAAACTTGTTTCATGAAATTCCGATATCTCTAGGTTCATATTTAAGGCGTCCCATTTTTTTCCTATTTTTTTTAAATATTTTAAGTTTTGGGATGAATCCAGGATTCGTCCCAAAACTGAAATTAATTTTAAAAAAGGAAAATCAAACACCGAAGGCTTATATCTTGACCTAGAGACATCGGAATTTCATGAAACAAATTTACATACATTCATATCATTGTCCTGATCGTAAATATACCATCATCCATAATTTTGAATTATTATTTTGAGTGATTCAAATTTTTAACACCAAAAATAGGTCAAATTGGGATTAAAAAATTCCAAAAATCAATATATTTGGTCAAAAATATTTTTATGGATATATTTACGATCAGGACAACGATACGAATGCATAGAAACTTGTTTCTTGAAATTCCAATGTCTCTAGGCCCATATTTACGTCGTCCTATTTTTTTCATTTTTTTAAATAATTTAATTTTTGGGACGAATCCATGATTCGTCCCAAAACTGAAAATAATTAAAAAAAAAAGAAAATCAAACACCAAAGGCTTATATCTTGACCTAGAGACATCAGAATTTTATGAAACAAGTTTCTATATGTTCGTATCATTGTCTTGATCATAAATATACCATCATCCATAATTTTGAATTATTATTTTGAGTGATTCAAATTTTTATCACAAATTATGTCAAATTAGAATTAAAAAATTCCGTCAATCAATATATTTGGTCAAAAAAATTTTATGGATATATTTACGATTAGGACAACGATATGAACACACACAAACTTGTTTCGCAAAATTCTGATGTCTCTAGGTAGATATTTTTTAAAATATATATAGGTTGCTACTAACTAAAAAGGTGTTGTACAGAATGGTTGTAAATAAGTGATCGAAACCCAATATTAACCTAGAGACATCAGAATTTAATGAAACAAGTTTCTATGTATTCGTATAGTGTCCTGATTGTAAATATACCATCATCCATAATTTTAAATTATTATTTTGAGTGATTCAAATTTTTAACACCAAAAATAGGTCAAATTGGGATTAAAAAAAAAAATCCAAAAATCAATATATTTGGTCAAAAATATTTTTATAGATATATTTACGATCAGGACAATGATACAAATGTATAGAAACTTGTTTCATGAAATTCTGATGTCTCTAGATCCATATTTAAGTCGTCCCATTTTTTCCATTTTTTTAAAATAATTTAAATTTTGGGACGAATCCATGATTCGTCCCAAAACTGAAAATAATTTTAAAAAAAGAAAATCAAACACCGAAGGCTTATATCTTGACTTAGAGATATCAGAATTTCATGAAACAAGTTTCTATGCGTTCGTATCATTGTCCCGATCGTAAATATACCATCATCCATAATTTTGAATTATTATTTTGAGTGATTCAAATTTTTAACACAAATTACGTCAAATTAGAATTAAAAAATTCCCCCAATCAATATATTTGGTCAAAAAAAATTTTTTGGATATATTTACAATCAGGACAACGATACGAACGCACAGAAACTTGTTTCACGAAATTCGGATGTGTCTAGGTAGATATTTTTTAAAACATATATATGTTGCTACTAACTAAAAAGGTGTTGTACAATGAATGGGTGTAAATAAGTGGCCGAAACCTTAAATATCGACCTAGAGACATTGGAATTTCATGAAACAAGTTTCTATGCATTTGTATCGTTGTCCTGATCATAAATATACCATCATCCATAATTTTGAATTATTATTTTGAGTGATTCAAATTTTTAACACCAAAATTAGGTCAAATTGGGATTAAAAAATTCCAAAAATCAATATATATGGTCAAAAATATTTTTATGGATATATTTACGATCAGGACAATGATACGAACGCATAGAAACTTGTTTCATCAAATTCCGATGTCTCTAAGTCCATATTTAAGTCGTCCTATTTTTTCCATTTTTTTAAATAATTTAATTTTTGGGACGAATCTCTGGATTCGTCCCAAATTTTTGAACAAATCTCTGGATTCATCCCAAGTTTTGGGACAAATCACTGGATTCGTCCCAAAACGGAAAATAATTTTAAAAAAAAGGAAATCAAACACCGAAGGCTTATATCTTGACCTAGAGATATCAGAATTTCATGAAACAAGTTTCTATGCACTTGTATCATTGTCTTGATCGTAAATATACCATCATCCATAATTTTGAATTATTATTTTGAGTGATTCAATTTTTAACACAAATTACGTCAAATTAGAATTAAAAAATTCCGCCAATCAATATATTTGGTCAAAAAAAAATTTCTGAATATATTTACGATCAGGACAACGATACGAATGCACAGAAACTTGTTTCACGAAATTTGTATGTGTCTAGGTAGATATTTTTTAAAACATATATATGTTGCTACTAACTAAAAAGGTGTTGTACAGTGAATGGTCGTAAATAAGTGGCCGAAACCTTAAATATCGACCTAGAGACATTGGAATTTCGTGAAACAAGTTTCTATGCATTTGTATCGTTGTCCTGATCATAAATTTCTTCGATTTCTTCTTTAACTTAATTTTGCGCAACGAAAATTTGAAAGCAATGTTAACTTTTGTATTTACTTGGCATCCACCTCCTCAAGGAGGTGACTAGTCCAAGGATCCACACCACAGTCACTTTTTCACTATGGAATTTCTCCTTCTCGGAACACCGAAGGTGGAGAAACATTACAAGGTTTATAGCTCTCTCTCTCCAAAGAAATAGCTCACAGCAACTACAAGGAAGAAGAAGAGGATGATTTACAAACTTGAAATAGCTTCTCTTTGTAGAGTAAACTTGAAAATCTGGCAAGGAGGAGAACTTGAATTTGTTCTTGAGCACTTGAGAGATCTAGATCACTTGAGAGCAATTAAACAGCATTTTCCCTTTTGTATTTCGTTCTCTATTCTTCAGCCTTTTGAACGTCTTCAAAATATAGTCGTTTCTCTCATGGACGCCGCCATGAATCAATTGGGGTACATCTCCAATCGATTCAAAAGTATCCATTGAGCATCATCACGTCCAGATCAACGGTGTAGATAATTTCGTTCAAATCTCAATCGATTGGGCTAGTATTCTCAATCGATTGAGCTCATCATTCGATCAGTAGATCGATTCAGAAGCGCACTGAACTTTTGCGCAAAGGCTAGATCAATCGATCGGCTGATCGATCCAAATACGCACTGTGCTCTCGCGCGAAGCTCGGTCAATCGATCGTCTGATCAATTGGCTACCTCCAATCGAGCGGTTGATTGATCCAGACACGCGCTGTGCTTCGCACAAAAAGCTTTGTCAATCCATTGGTTTCCTCCAATCGATCGGCTGATCGATCTAGGAGCGCTCTGTGCGCGCTGAGCTTTGCGCAAATGTTGGATCAATCAATCGATCGATCGATTGGTTACCTCTAATTGATCGACTGATCGATTCAGGAGTATTCTGTTTCACACCCGAGCTTCTCAATCGATTAGCCAATCTATTTCTAACTTCCCATTTAATAATAATAAGTGAATTAATACATATTTCTTTCAATATAATACCTCATACCAGATGAACACATGTTCCCTGGACTTTGTTCCTGGAGCATTTTCATTAACGGACCTTTGTGTCAAAAGTCTGGTCCTCGACCTCCTTGGTCTTCTCTTTGCCTTGCATCCGACCTTCTGACCTGCAAATGCTTCACTTGCCAAGAATCTAGTCCTTGACTTTCTTGGACTTTTCTTGCCTTGCATCCAGTCTTTCGACCTATAAGGACTTCGCTTGCCAAGAATCAGGTCCTCGACCTCCTTGGACTTCCCTTGCCTCGCATCCAGTTTTCTGACCTGCAAGGACTTCTCCTGCAAACTCGTAGTTCATGTTAGATCCAACGTATTAACTTAAACTTAAATAATTGTCTAACACATTGAAATTTTCAGGGCATAATTGCACAAACAAAATTGAGATCCACATTGAAATTAAATCAAGGCATAATTTTATGTTAGAAGATGCAATCTTTTAATACTTATTTAACATTTTAAAATGTATCAGAGTGGCGCAGCGGAAGCGTGGTGGGCCCATAACCCACAGGTCCCAAGATCGAAACTTGGCTCTCATAATTTTTATTTAAAAAATAATTTAAACATTTTAAAAGTTAAAATAGTGGATAAATTGAGATCCACATTTAAATTAAATCAAGGCATAATTTTATGTTAGAAGATGCAATCTTTTAATACATATTTAAAATTTTAAAATGTATCAGAGTGGCGCAGCGGAAGCGTGGTGGGCCCATAACCCACAGGTCCCAAGATCGAAACTTGGCTCTGATAATTTTTATTTAAATAATAATTTAAATATTTTAAAAATTAAAATAGTGGATAAATTGAGATCCACATTGAAATTAAATCAGGCATAATTTTATGTTAGAAGATGTAATCTTTCAATACTTATTTAATATTTTAAAATGTATCAGAGTAAGCTTTATCGACCCATAACACAGGTCCCAAGATGATAATTTTTATTTAAAAAATAATTTAAACATTTTAAAAATTAAAATAGTGGATAAATTGAGTTCCACATTTAAACTAAATCAAGGCATAATTTTATGTTAGAAGATGCAATCTTTTAATACTTATTTAAAATTTTAAAATGTATCAGAGTGGCACAGCGGAAGCGTGGTGGGCCCATAACCCACAGGTCCCAAGATCGAAACTTGGCTCTGATAATTTTTATTTAAATAATAATTTAAACATTTTAAAATTAAAATAGTGGATAAATTGAGATCCACATTGAAATTAAATCAAGGCATAATTTTATGTTAGAAGATCTAATCTTTCAATACTTATTTAATATTTTAAAATGTATCCCACAGGTCCCAAGATGATAATTTTTATTTAAAAAATAATTTAAACATTTTAAAAATTAAAATAGTGGATAAATTGAGATCCACATTTAAATTAAATCAAGGCATAATTTTATGTTAGAAGATGCAATCTTTTAATACTTATTTAAAATTTTAAAATGTATCAGAGTGGCGCAGCGGAAGCGTGGTGGGCCCATAACCCACAGGTCCCAAGATCGAAACTTGGCTCTGATAATTTTTATTTAAATAATAATTTAAATATTTTAAAAATTAAAATAGTGGATAAATTGAGATCCACATTGAAATTAAATCAGGCATAATTTTATGTTAGAAGATGTAATCTTTCAATACTTATTTAATATTTTAAAATGTATCAGAGTAAGCTTGATCGACCCATAACACAGGTCCCAAGATGATAATTTTTATTTAAAAAATAATTTAAACATTTTAAAAATTAAAATAGTGGATAAATTGAGATCCACATTTAAACTAAATCAAGGCATAATTTTATGTTAGAAGATGCAATCTTTTAATACTTATTTAAAATTTTAAAATGTATCAGAGTGGCACAGCGGAAGCGTGGTGGGCCCATAACCCACAGGTCCCAAGATCAAAACTTGGCTCTGATAATTTTTATTTAAATAATAATTTAAACATTTAAAAATTAAAATAGTGGATAAATTGAGATCCACATTGAAATTAAATCAAGGCATAATTTTATGTTAGAAGATCTAATCTTTCAATACTTATTTAATATTTTAAAATGCATCCCACAGGTCCCAAGATGATAATTTTTATTTAAAAAATAATTTAAACATTTTAAAAATTAAAATAGGGGATAAATTGAGATCCACATTTAAATTAAATCAAGGCATAATTTTATGTTAGAAGATGCAATCTTTTAATACTTATTTAAAATTTTAAAATGTATCAGAGTGGTGCAGCGGAAGCGTGGTGGGCCCATAACCCACAGGTCCCAAGATCGAAACTTGGCTCTGATAATTTTTATTTAAATAATAATTTAAATATTTTAAAAATTAAAATAGTGGATAAATTGAGATCCACATTGAAATTAAATCAGGCATAATTTTATGTTAGAAGATGTAATCTTTCAATACTTATTTAATATTTTAAAATGTATAGTAAGCTTTATCGACCCATAACACAGGTCCCAAGATGATAATTTTTATTTAAAAAATAATTTAAACATTTTAAAAATTAAAATAGTGGATAAATTGAGTTCCACATTTAAACTAAATCAAGGCATAATTTTATGTTAGAAGATGCAATCTTTTAATACTTATTTAAAATTTTAAAATGTATCAGAGTGGCGCAGCGGAAGCGTGGTGGGCCCATAACCCACAGGTCCCAAGATCGAAACTTGGCTCTGATAATTTTTATTTAAATAATAATTTAAACATTTTAAAATTAATATTTTAAAATGTATCCTACAGGTCCCAAGATGATAATTTTTATTTAAAAAATAATTTAAACATTTTAAAAATTAAAATAGTGGATAAATTGAGATCCACATTTAAATTAAATCAAGGCATAATTTTATTTTAGAAGATGCAATCTTTTAATACTTATTTAAAATTTTAAAATGTATCAGAGTGGCGCAGCGGAAGCGTGGTGGGCCCATAACCCACAGGTCCCAAGATCGAAACTTGGCTCTGATAATTTTTATTTAAATAGTAATTCAAACATTTTAAAAATTAAAATAGTGGATAAATTGAGATAAATTAAATCAAGGCATAATTTTATGTTAGAAGATGTAATCTTTCAATACTTATTTAATATTTTAAAATGTATTAGTGTGACGCAGCGGAAGCGTGGTAGGCCCATAACTCACAGGTCCTAAGATCGAAACTTGACTTTGATGTTTTTTATTTAAAAATAATTTAAACTTTTTAAAAATTAAAATAGTGGATAAATTGAGATCCACATTGAAATTAAATCATGCATAATTTTATATTAGAATCTTTCAATACTTATTTAATATTTAAAAGTGTATCAGAGTGGCGCAGCGGACGCATGGTGGGCCCATAACCCATAGGTCTCAAGGTCGAAACTTGTCTTTGATAATTTTTATTTAAAAAATAATTTAAACTTTTTTAAAATTAAAATAGTGGATAAATTGAGATCCACAAATTAAATCAAGGCATAATTTTGTGTTAGAAGATGCAATCTTTCAATACTTATTTAATATTTTAAAATATATTAGAGTAGCACAGTGGAAGCATGGTGGGATTTCAAAATAATTTAAACTTTTTAACATTAAAATAGTGGATAAATTTGTTAGGACCGGTTGAACTAGAGGGGGGGGGGGGTTGAAAGGCTCACTTCGATTTCTTTGTTGACTTAATTTTGCGCAGCGAAAACTTGAAGGCAATGCTAACTCTTGTATTTACTTAGTATCCACCTCCTCAAGAAGGTGACTAGTCCAAGGATCCACTCCACAATCACTCTTCTACTATGGAATTTCTCCTTCTCGGAACTACACCTCGAAGGTGGAGAAACCTTACAAGGTTTACAACTCTCTCTCTCTCTCAAAGAAATAGCTCATAGCAACTACAAGGAAGAAGAAGAGGATGATTTACAAACTTGAAATAGCTTCTCTTTGTAGAGGAAACTTGAAAATCTGGCAAGCAGGAGAGCTTGAATTTGTTCTTGAGGCACTTGAGAGATCTTGATCACTTGAGACCACTTGAGAGCAATCGAATAGTATTTTTCCTATTTGTATTTCGTTATCTATTCTTTAGCCTTTTAAACGTCTTCGAAATATAGCCGTTTCTCTCATGGATGCCGCTGTGAATCAATTGGGGTACATCTCCAATCGATTCAAAAGTATCCATTGAGCACCATCACATCCAGATCAACGATGTAGATAATTTCGTTCAAATTTCAATCGATTGGGCTAGTATTCTCAATTGATTGAGTTCATCAATCGATCAATAGATCGATTCAGAAGCGCGCTGAGCTTGTGCGTAAAGGCTAGATCAATCAATCGGTTGATCGATTGGTTACCTCCAATCGATCGGCTGATCAATCCAAATACGCATTGTGCTCTCGCGCGAAGCTCGGTCAATCGATCGTCCGATCAATTGGCTACCTCCAATCGATCGGCTGATCGATCCAGACACGCGTCGTGCTTCGCACAAAAAGCTTTGTCAGTCAATCGGTTGATCGATTAGTTTCCTCCAATCGATCGACTGATCGATCCAGGAGCGCTCTGTGCGCGCTGAGCTTTGCGCAAAGTTTGGATCAATCAATCGGTCGATCGATTGGTTACCTCCAATTGATCGGCTGATCGATCCAGGAGTGTTCTGTTTCACACCTGAGCTTCTCAATCGATTAGCCAATCTATTGCTAGCTTCCCATTTAATAATAATAAGTGAATTAATACATATTTCTTTTAATACAATACCTCATGCCAGATGAATACATGTTCCCTGGACTTTGTTCTTGGATCATTTTCATCACCGAGCCTTTGTGCCAAAAGCCTGGTCCTCGACGTCCTTGGTCTTCTCTTTGCCTTGCATCAAACCTTCTGACCTGCAAGTGCTTCTCTTGCCAAGAATCTGGTCATTGACTTTCTTAGACTTCTCTTGCCTTGCATCCAGTCTTTCAACCTATAAGGACTTCGCTTGCCAAGAATCAAGTCCTCGACCTCCTTGGACTTCCCTTGACTCGCATCCAGTTTTCTGACCTGCAAGGACTTCTCCTGCAAACTCGTAGTTAATGTTAGATCCAACGTATTAACTTAAACTTAAATAATTGTCTAACACATTGAAATTTTCAGGGCATAATTGCACCAACAAAATTGAGATCCACATTGAAATTAAATCAAGGCATAATTTTATGTTAGAAGATGCAATCTTTTAATACTTATTTAACATTTTAAATTGTATCAGAGTGGCGCAATGGAAGCGTGGTGGGCCCCTAACCCACCGGTCCCAAGATCGAAACTTGGCTCTGATAATTTTTATTTAAAAAATAATTTAAACATTTTAAAAGTTAAAATAGTGGATAAATTGAGATCCACATTTAAATTAAATCAAGGCATAATTTTATGTTAGAAGATGCAATCTTTTAATCCTTATTTAAAATTTTAAAATGTATCAGAGTGGCGCAGCGGAAGCGTGGTGGGCCCATAACCCACAGGTCCCAAGATCGAAACCTGGCTTTGATAATTTTTATTTAAAAAATAATTTAAACTCTTTAAAAATTAAAATAGTGGATAAATTGAGATCCACATTGAAATTAAATCAAGGCATAATTTTATATTAGAAGATGCAATCTTTCAATACTTATTTAATATTTTAAAATGTATTAGAGTGGCGCAGCGGAAGTGTGGTGGGCCCATAACCCACAGGTCCCAAGATCGAAACCTGGCTTTGATAATTTTTATTTAAAAAATAATTTAAACTTTTAAAAATTAAAATAGTGGATAAATTGAGATCCACTTTGAAATTAAATCAAGGCATAATTTTATATTAGAAGATGCAATCTTTCAATACTTATTTAATATTTTAAAATGTATCAGAGTGGCGCAGTGGAAGCGTGGTGGGCGCATAACCCACAGGTCCCAAGATTGAAACTTGGCTCTGATAATTTTTATTTAAAAAATAATTTAAACTTTTTAAAAATTAAAATAGTGGATAAATTGAGATCCACATTGAAATTAAATCAAGGCATAATTTTATATTAGAAGATGCAATCTTTCAATACTTATTTAATATTTTAAAATGTATCAGAGTGGCGCAGCGGAAGCGTGGTGGGCCCATAACCCACAGGTCCCAAGATCGAAACTTGGCTCTGATAATTTTTATTTAAAAAATAATTTAAACTTTTTAAAAATTAAAATAGTGGATAAATTGAGATCCACATTGAAATTAAATCAAGGCATAATTTTGTGTTAGAAGATGTAATCTTTCAATGGTTCAATGGTTGAGATTGTTAGGCAATTGTGTGTATTTGTGTTTTTAGATTTATCCTGATAATTGATAAAAACTTTCGTATACCATCACCTCCTGAATTATCATGTAATTATAACAAAGAGGATGCACCTCTTTTTTGCATAAATCATCTCAACAATCAACACTTTTTAAATCTTAAAATTTGATTTTCTTAATTATTTTATTTATAAAATAAATTATCATAAATTTAATTGGGCAAAAATCAAATGGGCGCCCATCATATGTGTTTTCGTCATATGGACGCCCCATTTCTGATTAAAGTCAAACGGGTGCCCCCATCTGATTTTACCTATCTGAAATGCCCTTTTCTGGTTTAGGATTTGAGTTTTTAAACTTGGTTTAAGTTCTAAACCAGGTTTAACGGTTTAGTGTCTTTTAACATTGAACTAGCTTACTTGATTTTAAGGTTTAGTAAACCAAACAAAAATGACAGTTCATTAATATTCCATCTATCATCCTCCCTCTCACAGTTTCAACCTAAAAACTCTTCCTCAATTCTTTGGTTTAGGATTTTCCTTGCAATGCAGGTTTTATTTTTATCCTTTTTCATGCATACAATTAAAAATATTTCATGTCTTTTTTCTTATTTTATCAAGTAAATAAATCCATTGTCGCAAATTTTTTATGATATTATTTGAATGACAGTTGTTCTTGTACTCATTAACTTATTTCAAAAATAGATTTTCTTGTTATAACAGCTCATAAATTCAATTTCAAAACTGATTGTGTTTTGTTTCAAAGACTGATTGTGTTTTGTTGTCTACATGTTCTTAGATAAGTTCAGCTTGTATCATACTTTTGTGATGCTGCTTTCTGACGAGTATGCCTTATGAACATTATCGGCACATGAGACACAATGTAGATCTTAAGAGGTAGTTTCTACAACTTGTAGAAGTTACATGCCAGCTTCTACAACGTGTAAAAATTAGCATATAACTTTTACACTTTGTAGAAGCTAGCATGTAGCTTCCAAAATGTGTAGACAAGATTTTACAACATGTAGAAGTTAGCATGTCGTTATTTTATATCATTTTAATTTTACTTCTCTGAGAGTGATAATTAGGTTCAAACAATATTTCAACAAGCAAAACAAATGAAGGAGACTCCATAACATCAACTATATTTCAAATGAACATTATTTGATCACGAAAGACTATGGGAGAAACTACCTACTAGTTTCTACAATATATAGTAGCTACCTGCTGGCTTCTACTAAATGTAAAAGATAATTGCTAGTTTCTACATCTTGTGTCATTGTCTTATGTTAATGATGATCAAATGAGGGTATCTTATACAAAGTATTGTTGACTTGATAATTGTTGAATTCTAAAACTATAGGTTATGCTTATATGTTATTTAATTGAATATTTTTTCTAGGGACTCACCTTTGTCTTCCACAATTCTCTCTTACTTGTTAGAGAATTAAAGAGTGAAGATAACCATAGTGGTTCACGTTATGTCTTTGCATGATGATAATTTTCAATGGGGTTTTTGGCCTTTTGGCGCCAGTTAATGATGTAACTGGTGTTGATGGGACAAATAAATCATTTCCAATTGCATTTGTAATTGCAGAAATTGAAAGCAGGTCTACTTGGGAATGGTTCCTAATAGAACTTCAAAAATCATGTGATAGGGGATAGATCTTTATCAATTATAAGTGATTGAAATCCAGGCATATTTCATGCAGTAAAAGATGTATTTCCTGAATCGCATCATGGATATAGTCTTGTACACCTTGCGAAAAATTTGGTATTAGACTGTAGAGATAGAGAGGCAACCAAGCTAATATATTATGGGGCGTAGCTCATGCATGCACTAAACTCACTTACAATGAGTGCATGGAGAAGACAAGGTTGAACCACCAAGAGAGTTATGAATGGGTTATGAAAGTGGAGAAGGAGAAATGGGTGGTCGCAGATATCATATGCTCTAGCTGCCAATGGTTCTGAGTGCATGAATGCAATACTAAAATCTGCTCGGGAATAACCAATATGTAGCATGATTGACTATACAAGGTGTAGGATCGAATAAAGTGCTAGTGGGGGAGGTTAATAGCGTGGGTCGCTTTTTCACTATTTTTGAAATTTTGAGAAATAGTAGTGGAAATTAAACACACATGGGCACAATGCTAACACAATTTCTCTTTACTTGGTTCATAACCTGTGCTGCTAGTTTAAGGGTCGCAATCGTTGGTCGCTTCAAATGAACAGTTCACTAAAGATTCAAAATTACATAAATCTGAGAATAAAAAATAAATACATATAATACTAATACTGACACCAAAAGGGAGTAGAAACTTGATCATTGTTGTTGGAACAGTACTTCTGTGTAGTAGTAAAATTTCAAAGCAGCGCGAAAATCGTTTGACGATAGAAAAGTGTTGTATTGAGCTTCTAGTCATAGGTTGCTTTTATAGTGTATTCGGAGCACCTCAAATGACCCAAGGCACCTCAAGTAGGCCTTATCTGATTTGCTTCATTCACTCATTATCCTCTTGATAAGAATTCTGATCCAAAGCGCCCTGAATGTTCCAAGGTGCTTGTAACCTTCCGAGGCACCTTGGATTATTTTAGGGCGCTTAGAACTTTCCGCGTCCAGAAACTCATATAGGGGTCTGGAACTTCGTCCATGCCATTTCCTTCAACTGCTTACAGCATAGAGTTAGCATACAAGCATAATATCTAAGCAGACATAAACTAATTTGACAGTATTGGGACTATATGGTCTTGACTTTCAGATTTTTAATGAAACCTTAGGTCAGACCGATACCTACTGTTCCCTTCAAGGGAACATGTCCTCATTTGCTCTTCTCAGGAGGGTTTACTTGACTTGCCAGCCCTCTAGATTTGTTGGGACTTTGTGCTTGACATCCAATCCACTCAACCCATGTCTTTCTCTCGATGTGTGGTCCTCTAGATTCATCGGACTGCTAGACGTCCAATCCTCTAGATCTGTTTAGTCTTCCTGACTAGTGAACTCGATATGTCATGTCCTCATGCTTAGTCCCACTGACCAAGACTTTCTTGCCTAGTCTCAACTAAGACTTCCATTTGCCTAGCCGCAACTAGGGTTTTCTCTTTGCCTAGTATCTGTTGAACTTTGATCACCGACTAGAGGGGGTGAATAGTCGATCACCCACAATGTTTGCTTCCTATACTTAACGCAGCGGAATACAAAACAAACTACAAGTAATAATGAAAAGTAACCCTAGAAGACAATACATGATAATAAAAATAAACACAAACCGAAACACGTTCGTTTAATGTGGTTTGGAGATGATGCTTATACTCTGCAACTGTCTGTAAGATGGATGATTCCTATCCGTTGGTGCATGATTCCATGGCAAACTTTGTCTAGCTCAAACCTCCTTGTCAGTGGAGAACCCTCATTAGAACTTGATCAAGAGCACAAGGATCACACGAGAGCTTAGAGACTCTAATTAGGGGTTAACCACCTCTAATTTCGTCACCCAAACTAGCCATCTCAAGCTCCATTATATAGAGCTTGAAGAAAAATATCCAAACTATTTTTCTGCTACCAGTCGACTATTAAAGTCACTAGTCGACTAGCCTCTATGAAAATTCGACCGTTATAATCCAATGACTCGATACCTGTCGACTAATCACCCTTACTGGTCACCTGATCTACATGGGCTGAGCAAACAGAAATATTTTATTTGCTCTCAGTCGACTAGTAAAGTCACCAATCGACAGGTAACCCTAGAATCATAAACCAACTCCGAGTTTACTGGTTCTCAACAACAAGTCGACTGTTAACCTTAAACCTAAGATTTTACCCCGAGTATAATCACTCAGCACTTGTTCTTGCCCGTACAATCTGACCTTTCCTTCTCCATCAGCCTTGCATCTTTCATATGCTTCCCCATCCTTCACACTTTGCCTTTAAGAGTTTCTTTCGGCCTTGTCATTTGTTGTCGGGTCTTCCATTGCCAAGAGACTCCTCATCTCTAGGACTTCACACGTGCTAAATCATACTTGGACTTACATTGCCAAGACTACATATTTGGACTTACACCGCCAAATCACCACACTTGGACTTTGCCTTTGCCAAGATCACACTTTGACTTTCCTTTGCCAAGATCACACTTGGACTTTTCTTTGTTATACCTGCATCCTGCACACTCACAAGCGCATATCAAATACAACAATAACCTAACTTATACCTTTGCCCAAATATCAAAACTTAGAGTCATACTTATTGGAATGTATACTAAAAACCTAGCTTTTGCATAAATATTTATTTAAAAATAAAAGAATCACATTGGTCAATATCTACATTTATTTGTTAAGTGTAGTTGATCCGACGGTATAGACAAGGGACCCCCTTTGAGGGGAATCAACGCCACGTGGAGGACAAAAGTCAAGGGCAGTGTGAGGTTCAGCCGACCGGATAAGGGTCTGGTCAACCGGCCGAATGAATCAGTACAGAATCAAGGACAACCCGGCGGGGAGTCGGGTCTCCGACGCTCAGGGTGAGGGCCGAGCGAGCTACCCGCTTGACCACGGCATAAAACAGCAATGCTACGGACAGTCTCAGCCGAGCCGAGCACACGACCGGGAATCTCCCGAGCGTACCAGTACTTGCGTTCGGTCGGACGTGATGGGACTGCCGAGCGGCTGGATGCTCGGCGCGGGTAAAAAAAGACAAGGACAAGGGGACATCAGGGAACATCTTCTGACAACAGGCATGTCCAACGACCAGGTCATACGCAGAACCTTGCGACAGAAGGTTCTGCTGTCCCATCAGAGAGGTGCTCGGACTATAGCAGTATGGTGTCAGGCAAGCTCTTCTGACAAGCCCATACTGAGGTATGGTAAGAGGACATGTGTTCGCCTCGGTATGTGTGCATGAGCCTCTTCATAGCTCTATATAAGAGCCCCCAGACTTCGCCGGAGGTACGCATTCTCTGATATTCGAAGTCACCTCTGCATTTTCCTCTTGCCTGACTTGAGCGTCGGAGGGTCATCGCCGGGAACCCCTTCCCGGCCCGACTTCTTTGCAGGTTCGCCGGAGATCCATACAACCGATCAGAGATCCACATCACCAAGCCGGAGAGCGCCACGTGCCCAGCGTCCATCGACTCAGCGTTCGGACAGGATCAGTAGTTATTCAATTAATTTATATAGTAGATAACATGGTGTGTGGTGTCACACACAGAAGATCGTGTTATCAGTTTTTTATAAATTAAAAACAGTTGCTCATGACTAAGATGGAAAGGAACAAACCGTTGGAATAGTCATAGTGTAATTAAGTGTTAGTTTATCTTGACTAATAAATTACACTAGTACACTCTAAGTGTATTGAGTAGGACCATTTAAGGTAAGTTCTTTTTATACTGACTTAATAAAATAACAAGACCTTAGTTATTATAGAAGTGTGTACTCTTAATCCTGATATAATAACAAGCACATATATTTAGTATTTATTTATTTGACTTATCAAAGGGTGAGATTTAGCTCGATAAATCAATAGGCCTGATAAGTTGGGAAATGATATTACTTATAGTGTGTGTTGTTGATTATAGAAGGAAACCGTGTCCTAGTAATCTAGTTTGATAATGCCCCCAACAGGAGCTCATAAGAATTGTCATGATAAACCTTGCAGGTGGACTTAGTCCGACATGACGATAAGGTTGAGTGGTACTACTCTTGGACTAAGATATTAATTAAAATAAGTTGTCAGTAACTCAATTAATTAGTGGGCATCTGACATCTTAAACACAGGGAGATTAACACACTCATAATAAGAAGGAGCCCAAAATGTAATTTGGGATTGATGCGGTAGTTCAATAATAATTCTTTAGTGGTATGAATTATTATTAATGAAATTAAGTTGGGTGTTCGGGGCGAACACGGGAAGCTTAATTTCATCGGGAGACTAAAACCAATTCCTTCTCTCGATCCCTATCGTAGCATCTTGTATATAGAGAATTATATCCACCTATACTCACTTCCTTACCCAACCTAAAGGGGCCGGCCAAGCAAGCTTGGAGTCCAAGCTTGGGCCGGCCAAGCCAAGCGTTGAGCCAAGTTGATGGGGCCGACCAATGCTTGGAGCTCAAGCATGGTGTGGTCGGCCCTAAGCAAATTAAAAGGATTTTTATTTTAAAATTTTTCTTATGTGGATTCCATGATTTTAAAAGAGAGTTTAAAATTTAAATATTTTCTTTTATAGCTTTCTACAAAAGATTAAGAAAAGATTTGATATCTTTCCTTATTTGTATATTGAAAGGAAGATTTTAATTTTGCTAAAACTTTCCTTTTTTGTAACCATGTTCATGATTTAAAAAGAGAGTTTTAAAATTAAATATTTACTTTTATAAGTTTCTACAAAAGATTAAGAAAAGATTTGATATCTTTCCTTATTTGTAGATTGAAAGGAGATTTTAATTTTAAAGATAACTTTCCTTTTTCGAAATCATCCACATGTTTAAAAGAAATATTTTAATTTATAAAATTTCCTTTTATAACCAACCATGAAGGGAAAAATTAATAGAGAAATTTTTATTTAAAATTTTCGGAAACAAATTATGAATTTTTATTCTTGTGTTATTAAAACTTTCCTTGTTTGGAGCTATGAGGTGGCCGACCATTATAATTAAGAAAAGGAAATTGGTTTTAATTAATTAAATTTTCCTTTTCATGGTAAAGAAAATAAGGAAGGTTTTATTTAAATTTTCCTTATTTGCCAAGACCAAGGATTATAAAAGAGGGGGTAGGGGTGCCTTCATGGGGGCAACTCTGTTGGATTCCGTAGAGTTTTGATGTGATCAACCAGGTTGGTTAGGTCCTGCTTTGTGCTTGATCCCTGTGTCTGAGTGTCAGGAGCTTAGGAACACAGGAAGTCGAGCAGAAGACGCAGCTAGCGAGAAGGACGACACGGGAATGGAGCCGACGGGCTCGGTGTGTCCGAAGGACGAGAGAGCTGCGGAAGAGTACACCGGTGGGCGAGAAGAACGTGCGCGGCGTTCGAGGGACGTTAAGCCGGGGAGGAAGACTGCTCGAGGAGAAGGCTGGAAATTGGGTTCGGGTGAGCCCTATTCCGGTTGGCCGTAATCACCCAAAAGATCGGAGCGTCGGAAGTCAAAGCAAAGGAGAAAGTGGGCTGAAAATAAAGCTCAAGGCACCTCAAACAGCATTGGAGGCGCCTCCACATTGGAGGCACCTTCAATATGGTTTGAGGCACTTCCAACTGGTCAAAATGACCGTTTGCGCTGCGGATAAAGTTTTATCCCCTGACCGAGCTGGAGGCGCCTTGAACCTTGTTGGAGGCGCCTTTGACCCTCGGGATAGACTTTCCAGGAGCTATATAAAAACCCCTGGAGCTAGGAAATATTCAACAACTCAAGCAATCAACTGTGTAGTCTTTCCTAGCAATAGTTCTAAGCTTCCAAAGTGTAAAAGGCTTCTCCGCTTTCAGAGAAGAAGATCTTTCTAGTGCTCGCTTTTCATCGCCCTGGATTAACAACCTTCTTGGTTGTAACTAGGTTAACTCCCAGTCTTCTCTGTCCTTCTATTTAGCTTTATTGTTTTAGTTATTTTATTATTGTTGCTATTGCACTTTCGAGTTGAAAGATCCGAGGAGGGTAGTTTTAATTTGTTCAGGCAATTTACCCCCCCCTCTTGCTGGCCTCCGCTGCACCTACAATTGATATCAGAGCGAGACTGTCTCAGAAGAACTAATCGCTGACTGAAGCACAACGATCAAGACGATGGCCGGAGCGAATATTCATCCCTCGAAGTTTGACGGAGACTTCGCGACGTGGAAACGCCGGATGGAGGTATTTTTCAAGACAGAATTTGACATTTGCTTAATTATGAAATATGACTATGCAGTTCCAAAAGATAAAGAAGAAAACACGTGGAGCAAGAATGAGCAAGCCGATTTTGTCGCCAACGGAAAGGTAGAATTCCATCTGCTTAGCGTGCTGCCACCACAAGAGGTAAGTTGAATCGGAAGCTACGACTCCGCGAAAGACCTCTGGGAAAAATTCCTGGAGCTTCACGAATGTACCTCGGAAGCCAAGCTAGCGAGGCGAGCGACATCCTCCGGACCCAATTAACGAACCTCCGGATGAACCAAGGCGAGAAGGTAGCGCAACTCCAAGCAAGGATTAAAGAGCTGATCACGCAACTAACCAATCTTGGAGAAGAAGTAACGAACCGACACTCAATCTGGTACGCGTTCAACGCCTTCCCCAGAACTCCAGAGTGGGCCTCCTTAGTAGATGCGTACTACATCTCTAAGGACTTCGAGGTAAGTACTTTAGAAAATTTATTTTCTACATTTGAACTTCAGGAATCTCGGATTGCAAAGCCCATTAAAGTGGAGAAAGCAAGTCAGAACATTGCCTTGAAGGCAAGAACAAACGATTCTGACTTTGAAGCCTCGATCGACGAATCCGAAGCTACATTAATGGTAAGACGATTTAATAAGTTTTTTAAATCTAACAAATTTAGATCGCAGAAGCATGAGTGAAAAAGAAGAACGGTTCATTGCTACAACTGCAATGAAGAAGGACACATCAAGGATGACTACTCGAAATTAAAGAGCAAGCAGAAAGAAAAGGAAAAGGTTAAGTACAAGAAGCCAGAATCCTCCAAGTACAAGAACCTGAAGGCCACTTGGTCAGATTTGTCGTCTTTTGAATCAGACATCGAAGCCTTCTCGGGGTTAGCACTAATGGCTAACCATCAGATGGAAGAAGATTCAAGCTCAGAGATGAGCATAGATGAAGGGGGAGGAACATCAGAAGAGGAAAGTTGCAGTGAAGGGGGAGCCTCACTAAATCAGGTAAGTAAGGTACGTAATCTAACCCCTACTCAGTTTTTTCACTTTATTAAGTCTCTTTCTAAAGACTTATTCAAATTAGAAAAAGAAAATGCTGAATTGAAATTGAACCTAGCAAAAGCATGTCCACTAGAAATGTATGATAATCTAAAATTAGAAAATGAAAAATTAAAAGTTGAAATTGAGAAATTGAAAGATAATGCATGCTTAAATAAATTTCCAAAATCAAAATTAAGAATTTATAGAAAATTGAACTGGTATATAAGAAAACATCATGGCCAACTTAGAAGAATACCTAAAGGATATGTACCCCCTAAGTTTTTGACCAACCTTGTAGGAAGGAACCTTTATTGGGTTCCAAAATCTTTGCTAGTTTAAATTTCTCTTTTAGTTAAAAGTTACAGTGAGAAAATTAAACATTGAGTTTCTTTATGGAAGCTTTGTCTAAAGAAGTGATTGTTGCTCCAATAACCAAGAAGGCCTAGTGCCTCGCTACGACCTGGAAGCCGAAATATCGAAATAAAAATATTTAATTAACTTTCTGATAAAAGCATTAAAACTAGAATTAAATAATGCTTTGAAAAGTTTTTAAACATTTCCTTAGAAATTTTTTTAATTTTTTTTAATTATCTAGAAAAATGTCTTTGAAAGTTTTACTTAGAAATTTTTTTGAAAAATTCTAAAAATTCAGTTTACTTAGAAATTTTTCTAACTTAAAATTTGCTAAATATTGTTTTAACATATTCTCTTATTATTACCCCGTTTTTGCTGTGATCAAAGGGGGAGATTAGAAAAGTACAAGTTTAGGGGAAGAGAATTTTTTTAATTAAAAATGTTTTTGAAAAATTCTGGTTAACTCTTTATTTAGTAGTTGTAATTTTATTTATTGCAAACTGATGCTTAACATGTTAGTTTAGTAATTTTCTTTTAAAATTACTTTTCTGTCTATTTTAACCCTAACTTGAACTTGGGTTGATGCACATCAAAAAGGGGGAGATTGTTGGACCCCGTAAAGTTTTGATGTGATCAACCAGGTTGGTTAGGTCCTGCTTTGTGTTTGATCCCTGTGTCTGAGTGTGCAGGAGCTTAGGAGCGCAGGAAGTCGAGCAGAAGACGCAGCTAGCGAGAAGGACGGCACGGGAAGGGAGCCGACGGGCTCGGTGCGTCAGAAGGACGAGAGAGCTGCGGAAGAGTACACCGGTGGGCGAGAAGAACGTGTGCGGCGTTCGAGGGACGTTAAGCCGAGGATAAAGACTGCTCGAGGAGAAGGCCGGGAATTGGGTTCGGGTGATCCCTATTCCGGTTGGTCGTAATCACCCAAAAGATTGGAGCGTCGGAAGTCAAAGCAAAGGAGAAAGTGGGCTGAAAATAAAGCTCAAGGCGCCTTAAACTAGTGCTGGAGGCGCCTCCACCTTGGAGGCGCCTCAAACAGCATTGGAGGCGCCTTCAATCTAGTTTGAGGCGCCTCCGACTGGTCAAAATGACTGTTTGCGCTGCGGATAAAGTTTTATCCCCTGACCGAGCTGGAGGCGCCTTTGACCCTCAGGATAGACTTTCCAAGAGCTATATAAAGACCCCTGGAGCTAGAAAATATTCAACAACTCAAGCAATCAACTGTGTAGTCTTTCCTAGCAATAGTTCTAAGCTTCCAAAGTGTAAAAGGCTTCTCCGCCTTCAGAGAAGAAGATATTTCTAGTGCTCTCTTTTCATCGCCCTGGATTAACAACCTTCTTGGTTGTAACTAGGTTAACTCCCGGTCTTCTCTGTCCTTCTATTTAGCTTTATTGTTTTAGTTATTTTATTATTATTGCTATTGCACTTTCGAGTTGAAAGATCCGAGGAGGGTAGTTTTAATTTGTTCAGGCAATTCACCCCCCATTTGCCAGCCTCCGCTGCACCTACAAACTCAATTATATTTTCCTCCCTCTTTTCCTTGGTGGTGGTCGACCCTAGAGCTTCTTCTTCTCCTCTTCTCTTCTTCTTTAGTGGTCGGTTTCATCCTTCTCTTGGAGCTCTTGTTGGTGGCTGGTTCTAGCTAGGAGAAGAAGGAGAGAAATGAGGTTTTGTTTCTTGCATCCCTTAGAGCTTGGTGGTGGTGGCCGAACCTCTACATCCTTGGAGGAGTCTTGGTAGCCGAAACTTGGTGAGGAAGAAGAAGGGTTTGGGTGGTTCTTATCTCGGTAGATCGTTGCCCACACAACGTCCGAGATAAGAAGAGGAATACGGTAGAAGATCAAGAGGTCGTTGTATACAAATAAAAGTATAACTAGTAATTATTTTCATCATCATGCTAGTTTTCCTTTGTATGAATTCCAAACACAAGAGACATATGATTCTATATTTTCGGATTAGATATTTGAAGTTGTGTTTCTTTTGTTTTGTTTTTCAAATTTGTGATTTGATTGTTCCTTTTGGTTAAACCTAGAGTTATATAAGGAAATTAAATATTAGATTTTTTTAAAAGGCTTTGTTTAGGCGGTGGTGGATGATCTCATACCCAAGAAGGCCTAGTGTCTTACCATGCAGTCCTGGAAGTCAATTTTAGAAATTAATATTTAATTGAATTTATAACATAGGTGGATTTGGATCAATAATGTTAAGCATCGTTTGTGATCTAAGTCTAAACCATTAAGAACAGATAAGTTAAATTTGGAATCAATAATGTTAAGTTCCGTTTGCGATTCCGAATTTAATTGCTAAAGAACACAATAGGTTGTTAGGAAAGATTCGACACTTGTACAAAATTTTTGTACAGTGGAACCAGTACGATCTTCCTAGGACCAACCAACAATTGGTATCAGAGCTAGGGTTTACCTCTGTGTGTTTGGTTTTCAATTTAATTATGCACATGTCATACATAATTTAGGCAGGATAATAGTAGGATGTGCTAACTCTGTGATTACATGCTCCAACTATTATGGCTTATAGATATTGTGTGTGATTGGACCCTTGGACATGTCAAGGTCATTTTATTGTGTGTGCATGATTATAATATTAAATACAGTAAGAGCTGTATTAGTTATTAGGATTTTACATTTTTGTTTCGATCTAGATTACATGTACATTTCTTTGTGGAATATAGGATCGATATATGTAAAATTCTATTTTTGTCACAGATCGTATCCTTGCGAGGTGTGGTACTATTGGAGGACTAGAAGCGCAGCAGAAAAGGAAGCTCGATGGACCTGATGGCATGAGCCTGTTGGATCGAGACGCGCTAGAGGAGGGGGGGGGGGTGAATAGCGCTCGTGGCTAAAATCGTTCTATTATCGGAATCGTAACAACTATCAGAGAAGTAACGCAGCGGAAAGTAAACAACCACACAGAAAGACAAGAGAATTTACTTCGTTCGGAGCCTGTGACGACTCCTACTCGAAGGCCCGCGATCCTTGATCGCTTTCTGTGGGCAACAACTATAAGCTCGACAAGAGTACAAGTAATACAGTTAAGTATAATGAAAAAGTACAGTTATACCGACGACAATATCGTAATCTGAAGATTTCGGAGCTCCGGGTCGTCGGTGTCTCGTAGCAGCACTTCGGGATCGTCTCGTGAGCAGCTTGTAGCAGAAAGATTGCTTGGAAGTTCTTGTAAGGAGTTGCTGGTCGAAACCCCTTATAAAGGGTGTTCAAGGCGCCTTCTACTGTTCACCAAGGCGCCTTGAACAGCCGAGTCAGCCGGGGAGATGAGGAGCGAACTGGTCGAATCTTATCACAGACTCAAGACGCCTTCCACTGTTCACCAGGCGCCTTCAGCTGTTCAAGGCGCCTTCTACTGTTCATCAAGGCGCCTTGAGCAGCTTCTCGCAGCCAGCTCCAGCCTTGGACACTGTTCATCCGAGGCTTTAAGTTGCTCCTTTGCACCTGCAAGATACGTTAGTCCCAAACACTACCCTGCAGCACAAAGTTAGCACATAATACAATAGATATTATAAATGAAGTATTAACAGTCTCCAGACTGTCCGAGTCTGACTTCAGGTTTCCAACCGGAAACCCTAGGTCGACCCGACGCCTACTGTTCCCTCTACGGGGAACGCGTCCTCACCTACTCCACTCAGGAGATTTACCTGTTGCCAGTACGATCCTCCAGATCGACTGGACTTTTGCTCAGCACTCGACGCTTCCGGACTTTCTGCTGGACATCCGCTTCCCGGCTAGTCCAGACTTTCACCTGGTTCGCGACACCAGGACTTTTCACCTAGGGTTACCACCCCCTAGGACTTTTGCCTGAAGCCATCGACCTGCCAAGACTTCCCGCATAGGGTTACCACCCCCTATGACCTAGGGTTACCACCCCCTAGGGTTTTTACCTGCCTAATCGCAGCTAGGACTTTTGCCTAAGTATCACTTAGGACTTTCCTGCAAGCTCCATGAACTTTGTTAGATAACACCACCACTTAACTTTGAGCCCTTTGCCATAATCAAAACTCAGGTTCGATCATCTGGTGCTCACTGCACCAACAATCTCCCCCTTTTTGATTATGGCAATCTTGGTTCAAAGTTAAGTAAAACATAACTTTTAAATAAAGGAATAAATAATGAAAGTTAACCAGAAGCATCAATGCATAAATAAAATTTAAAGTTTATGCTCCCCCTTTCATTCTTGATTTCTTAACTTTGACTTTTCTCTCCCCCTTTGACATAAATCAAAAAGAATTAAGAAGAAAGAAATAGTCTAGTTAATTTAAGCTCCCCCTAAAGGGTAGCATAGTTAAGTGCTCAGACTTAAAAAAAATTTAGGTGAAGTACTTAGCTCAATTCATAAGGTGTTTGAAAAGAATTGTTGCATAGATAATTTAAATTTTAAGTTAATGTCTTAATAACTTCTTTGAGTTTAGGTGTCCAAGCATGAATCAAATTAAATTATTTAACTTGATTGGGTATCAGAGCCCTAAAGGAATTTGTTTAGCCTTAAAGTACTAGCATGACTCTGTTCATTCCCCCTTAATTAATGCCAAATTAAATTCTTAGGGTCTTAGAGTACAAGCATAAGAAGAACTTTATATTATCCTAATTCCAACTTATCCATTCTAGATTATCAAACATGTGCAGCTTATGAATGAGTTTGAGATGAGATTATTTGAAAATATTGAAAATTTAAGTTCCAAATGAGAAAATGCTAAACTTTTGAGAATTTATTGAAAATTAATTAGAGTTAACTTTAGCAATCAGAATTTGATAATTAAATCTTTTTAAATCCTTTTAAATTAATATTTTGACAGTAATTGAATTAATTTTAAAAGATTTTGAAGAGAATTTTCAAAAGATTTTTGAAATGAATTTTCAAAAGATTTTTAAATAAGTTTTTCAAAAGATTTTTCAAATCATTTTTATATAAGTTTTTCAAAGATTTTTGAAATGATTTTTTTTTTTAAATTAAGATTTAAAATGATTTTTAAATAATTTTGAAAATTTTGAATTTTAATTTCGAGTGTTGAATTTTAATTAAATTTCAAATTTTAATTTTTGAATTTTAATTTAATTGTGAATTTTAGATTTATGAATTTTGAATTTAATTTATTAAAATTGTTTTCCTTCTTGCTCCCCCTGGATCATAGTCTCGATATGGTCTATCGAGGTAGTGGACCTGATCCTTGGGGACCCAATATTGTCCAAGTCCAATTTGATTAACTAGGTTGGACTTGGGGACCCATGCTTGAATTATGTTCCTTTTATTTCTATTTACCAACGACAGATATGATCTATATTTAGTTTTGGGCTTGAATCCAAGTCCGGATTTGTTGTAAACGGCACGCTGTTTTCCAAGAATCTGATCCAAATTCTTGGAACCCAACGTAAAGCGTTCTAACGTATCCTTGAGTTCTTTAATTTGAGTTTTCAAATTGGAATTTTCTTCCTCAAGTTGTTGGACTTGAGTTGAATTTCCAACTTGAACTGACTCAGTTAAAGAACTCGAGTCAGTCGCTTCCTTAAGGGCTATTACTTCCTTTTGGAGCGACCTAACCCGGATGTTGGATTTAGCCAATTTTTTAAGCAAATAAGGAACTAAATTTCTTAAGTCATCTATTTGAGTTTCGGCGAGAAAAGAACTTACAGTGGGGATCGGGCCTTCGGAAACGGATGCGGATCCGTGGCTTCGGTCGGACTCTGTTTCTGACTCGTTCTCGGCTTCGGACTCGAGTTCGGACTCGATTTCGTCAATTATGTTAGCCTGCGCCGGTAATGCGAGAAAGCTCGTTGGTTCTTCTTCCTTGTCAGTCTCGGATTCGTCTGACGACTCGGACCAGGTTGCTTTCAATGCCTTTCTTCTTTTCTTCTTGTTTGGGCAATCTGGCTTGTAGTGACCTTTTGGTTACAACCGTAGCAGGTGACATCGGACTTGTCCTTTGTGTTCATTTGAGTTGCCTTCTTGACTTGCACATCTTCCGCACGAGTTTTATCAACTGAAATAACTCGTCTTCGTCTTCTGCGTCGATTCATCTTCGGCCTCGATTTTAGATTTGCACCTTGACGTCGGTTCACGTGTTCTACTAGTACCGCAACCAAAGCAACACCTTTCTCGACCGGGCGTGCATTAGTCTGCTCATGCAATTCTAATTCGGAGAACAATTCATCTAATTTTATTGAGGATAAATCCTTGGAAACTTTGTAAGCATCAACCATGGATGCCCACAAAGTGTTCCTCGAAAAGCACTTAGCGCGTACCTTATTACGTCGCGGTTTTCCACTTTGGCCGATCGCATGAAGCCCGTTGAGTAGGTCCGGATGCGTGCGTGAAGCTGGTTTGCCGTCTCACCTTCCTGCATTTTAATATTATATAATTTATTTAAAATTAAATCACGCTTACTTACTTTAGCGTCTGACGTGCCCTCGTGCAGCTCGATTAGTTTGTTCCACAGCTCCTTCGCACTTGAAAATGGTCCGACTCTATTCAGTTCTTCTTTTGTCAACCCGCATTGCAGCATACAGGTTGCTTTGGCATCAGCTTCGACCTTCTTTCTTATGCTGGTATCCCAGTTAGTACATGAAACGAGTTCTCCAGCGCCGTCAAGTGGTAGCTCGAGACCGGTCTGGATGATGATCCACATCTCGACTTGCGTCTTGAGATGGTAGATCATCCGGTTCTTCCAATAGGTAAAGTCTTCCCCGGAGAAGAGCGGGGGGCGAAAAGTGCTAAAGCCTTCTTGGAGGGCCATTTAAAAGAACCTTGCCCACAAAAAAATAGCAAAACAATGTACCAGGACTTGATCCTGGATTAGCAGTGCGGTATGGAAGGATAGAAATAGAAGTTCACCAGTTTCGAAAAATAATAAAATATTATTAAAAAATATTTTAAAAGATATTATTTCAAATTTTGCCAAATTCAATATTTTATCAATACTAATAAGCCGTGAAAAGGATGATAATGAATTTTTCGAAAATAATTTTGGAGGGAAGAAAAAAAAAACGAAAGGCGTAAGGTTTTATTTTTACCCTATACACACGACAAAGCCACAAAAAATGCTTGAATGGTGGTTGCACCAGTTCAAAGCGACCCCGCTCTGATACCAATTGTTGGATCGAGACGCGCTAGAGGGGGGGTGAATAGCGCTCGTGGCTAAAATCATTCTATTATCGGAATCGTAACAACTATCGGAGAAGTAACGCAGCGGAAAGTAAACAACCACACAGAAAGACAAGAGAATTTACTTCGTTCGGAGCCTGTGACGACTCCTACTCAAAGGCCCGCGATCCTTGATCGCTTTCCGTGGGCAACAACTATAAGCTCGACAAGAGTACAAGTAATACAGTTAAGTATAATGAAAAAGTACAGTTATACCGACGACAATATCGTAATCTGAAGATTTCGGAGCTCCAGGTCGTCGGTGTCTCGTAGCAGCACTTCGGGATCGTCTCGTGAGCAGCTTGTAGCAGAAAGATCGCTTGGAAGTTCTTGTAAGGAGCTGCTGGAAAACCCTTATAAAGGGTGTTCAAGGCGCCTTCTCACCAAGGCGCCTTGAACAGTCACCGGGAGATGAGGAGCGAACGGTGAATCTTATCACGCACTCAGGCGCCTTCCACGCTTCACGGCGCCTTCACTGTCAAGGCGCCTTCTCGCTCATCAGGCGCCTTGAGCGCCTCGCACTCCACCAGATCCGAGGCGCCCAAGCTCCATGGAGGCGCCTTGGACCTTGTTCATCCGAGGCTTTAAGTTGCTTCTTTGCACCGCAAGATACGTTAGTCCCAAACACTACCCCGCAACACAAAGTTAGCACATAATACAATAGATATTATAAATGAAGTATTAATAGTCTCCGGACTGTCCGAGTCGAACTTCAGGTTTCCAACCGGAAACCCTAGGTTGACCCGACGCCTACTGTTCCCTCTACGGGAACGCGTCCTCACCTACTCCACTCGGAGATTTACCTGATGCCATCCTCCAGATCGACTGGACTTTTGCTCGGCATTTGACGCTTCCGGACTTTCTGCTGGACATCCGCTTCCCGGCTAGTCCAGACTTTCACCTGGTTCGCGACACCAGGACTTTTCACCTAGGGTTACCACCCCCTAGGACTTTTGCCTGAAGCCATCGACCTGCCAAGACTTCCCGCATAGGGTTACCACCCCCTATGACCTAGGGTTACCACCCCCTAGGGTTTTTACCTGCCTAACCGCAACTAGGACTTTTGCCTAAGTATCACTTAGGACTTTCCTGCAAGCTCCATGAACTTTGTTAGATAACACCACCACTTAACTTTGAGCCCTTTGCCATAATCAAAACTCAGGTTCGATCATCTGGTGCTCACTGCACCAACAGAACCCTAGGGCTGGCAGCACGCGAAGGACAGAGATGGAAAAGGTCATAATAGTTAGAAAATTAATTTCCATATTTATTGCTTTTATTTACTGTGATGTGTGTGCGCATGTGATGTATGCTTGCTAGGTTAAAATTCCTCACCTTAAATAACTAAGTAGGAGAGAGATTTTTTAATAAATTACACGGTGTCTATTACTAGTTTGTAAGTGATGCGACAAACTTGCGTGTTAGCTCTGAGTGCCTCTGTCTCCCTCGGATGAGTTTGTTTGCGGATCACTAGATCAAATTTCTATCTTGGATGATTATAGAAAATTAATTAGGAGCGTGTGATCTTCCCCACCGGAAGGGGCACAATCTTATTTAATGGACTAAGTATCAAGTAATAGTATACACTTAGACATATTTAATAGTATCCTCCCCATCGGAATCACTGCTATTATTTGTGTGACCAAAGGAAAACTAACTATTAATTTGTCATAAAGATAGGTTGATAAGATAATAAAATTAAAACCCCTCTTACAAATGTTGAGATTTTGTATACGTAGACACTATCGTGGCATACAAAATTCACGGTGTTTGAGGTAATTTTATTTGTCAAGTTGACAAGATAATAAAATTAATGGGTAAAACCCCTCTTACAGCTGTTTGGATTTGTATACGTCCACACTATCGTGGCATACAAAATTCACGGTGTTTGAGGTAATTTTATTTGTCATAAAGATAGATTGACAAGGTTATTAATGGGTAAAACCCTCTTCTTACAAATGTTTGATTTTGTATACGTCAACACTATTGTCGCATGCAAAATTCACGGTGCTTGAGGTGTTGGTGAATTTAAATAATATTATTTTGAGGAATCAATATTATTTTAAATTCAAAGTTTTGACCAAATATTTGATCAGAGATAGACCAACTATTAATTTTATTTGTCATAAAGTTAAGTTAACGAGATAATAAAATTAATGGATAAAATCTCCTCTTTGATTTTGTATACGTCCACACTATCGTGGCATACAAAATTCACGAGGATTTTAAGGTGTTGGTCTTGACCAAATATTTTTGTGGTTCTTAGGATTTCAAATGTTTGTCAATCCCCTAGTTGTTATACTATAGAATAGGCTTAGTTGTCCCAATTATAATGATTGGAAATAAGACTTGGACATTAAGATGGACTGTCCTCTCAGAACTGAGAACAATATAGGTGTATTTTATTCATTAGTTGTTGAAGCATGTTTAGTGGTGTTATCTACCAGTACCTGGTGTGTAGATACGAGGAGCCACTGATCGTGTCTGTAATTCATTGCAAGGTTCCAGGAAACTTGACAACTACATGAAAGGGAAAACGCTGTCTATATGGGCACTACTGCAAAAGTATCAGTTATTGCAGTGGGAGATGTTTATCCTCTGATAGGAATAAAATATGGATTTTGAGAAATTGTCTTTACGTACCAAGTTTAGAAAGAATTTGATTTCGGTTTCTAAACTATCAAAGAACTTGATGTTCTGTCTCTTTTGATAACAAAGTTGTTATCAAGAAGTTATCTGTTCTGGTACGTTGGTTGACAATTTATAATTCAATAACTCTCACGATGCAACAAATGGAAATTAATAACACATCTTTTAACTTTAATAAGAGAAAGCAACCTTCGGAAATGAACCAATCATATCTTTGACATCTAAAGCTAGGTCACATTGACTTAGTAAGATTCAAAGGATAATAGTCAATGAACTTTTGGGTTCATCGGTGGTGGAAAACTTTCCAACCAGCGAGCCTTACTTGGAAGGAAAAATGACCAAGAAGCCTTTTAAGTCTAAGGGGTATAGAGCCAAAGAAGTGTTGAAATTGGTTCATTCTGATTTGTGTGGACCTATGACTATCCAGGTAAGAGGTAGTTTTGAATATTTCGTCTCTCTTTTATTTATGACTATTCGAAATACGGGTACATTTACTTGATGCGCCACAAGTCTAAGTGCTTTGATAAGTTCAAAGAGTACAAGGCAGATATGGAGAAACGTCAAGGTAAAAGTATCAAGACACTACGGTGAGATCGTAGTGGCGAGTACCTCTTAGGAGAGTTTAAGAGTCACTTATCAGAAGTCGGGATTCAATTCCAACTGACTGCACTTGGTACATCCCAACAGAATGGTATAGTAAAATGAAGGAATAAGACTCTTATGGAAAAAGTTAGATCAATGATGAGTTATTCAGAATTATCAAATTCGTTTTAAGGATATACTCTGAAAATGGAAATGAACATAGTACTTTCTAAGTTAGAACCTTCTACTTCCATAGAATTGTAAAATTGACGTAAGTCTAATCTGAAATATATTCAAATTTAGAGTAGTATAGTATATATAACGAAGGGAAATACTGATAAGGGTAGCCTTTAAGCATAAATTTTTGTGTGCCCTCCAGCCGTTTGACTTATCTTTCAATGACAGAATCATTCCAACGTTTTGTATTTGAAGGGACATGTATGCATATATAACCTCACACTAATTATATTTATCTATATTATTAAAATCATCTATACAATCTTTTATCTAAAGAGAATGGTTCGGTCGTCATAATTTATTTATTTTTTATCTCACTGTGAGACCGCAATAAAAAATATTTGGGATCAACGAGTATCTTTTATAACATGATTTATAGTATTTTTTCGTGAAAGCTTGACTTGTTGAGACTACCGTAGTTGCCTATTCGAGCGAGTGTTATTTGAACAGATACTGGATGTAAAAAAAAAATTAAAAGTCGGAGGGGTATTTTGGAAAATATGTGATTGATCTGGTAGACATGTTATCCAACCTCAAGCGCCGCGGCATGCGATCCCTTCTCTTCCCCTACTCGCTCCTCCTCCGCCCTTCCACTCTCTCCTCCGTCTTAATTCCTCCCCCGAACATCCTTCGTCGCCCACTTCCACTTCTCCCCGCCTCTCCCTTCAGCGGCTTAAAAAGAGGGCCGGCATCACCGATCGCTGCCTCCTCTCCTTCCTCTTCCTTCCGTCGCCTTTCCTCTTCCGCTAGCTCAATGGCGGATCAAGCCGTGTCGTATCTCTCCCAGAGCGAGGCGGCCGAGGTCGACGAGATCCTCATGGGCCCGCTGGGATTCAGCGTCGATCAGTTGATGGTCTGAGTTGTTTTCATCTCCTCGCTTGTTGTTTTTGTTTCCCTTTCTGAAATGTTAATCTGATTGTTAGGAATTGGCCGGGTTAAGCGTTGCTACTGCGATAGCGGAGGTAATTTTGGTTCTTTAGCCCTTCTTTAGATTTTTTATGGGTTAAGGTTTTGACATATTAGTCTTTTCCATTTCATGTTTGTCATTGATGCTGTAATAAAAATTGATATCTCTGGAAAGATGCAAATGTTGTTATAGAAGACATATCTCGTACATCCATTGCAGATGCAATGTTTAAAGACGAAGACCTGTAAAAATGTTGAGCGTACTAGTGCATATTTTAAAGGGGCAGGCTATCCAAGTTATGGTATTCGTGTGTTAAGCACTTAAGTTCTTATGTGCTTTACTAGTTAGCTTGAGTTCAAACCCCTCTGTTAGCAAATAAAATAAATAAATAAAAGAACTATGAATTCTTTCTCTATTTAACTCAGTTAGATGTATGGCCTCAAACTCTATTTAACTTGCCTTTGCCACAGTGCTTCATGTAGACAAGTGCCCATGTAAATCCTGAAGAAAACACTTGGTCACTGGGAACCGATATACTTGGACTCACCACTTCTTGCTTGCTTTGATCACCTAGGTGGGCACTGTGTCTTTGAATCAACATTTCATTAGGTCATCCCTTAATGATGCATGTTTAAATTGGAAATATGTCCCCTCGGGGCGGTGCGATGGTTAAGACATGGGGTGTTGCCACATGAGGTCTTGGGGTCGAAACTCGGCGTGACCGAGCATAACCTCCCCCATGTCTTGGCCATTTGCACTAATGGCTAGTAGTCATCCGTGATTTACCTCCTCCGTGTTGGCCTAGGGACGGGTTGGCGGAGGCGCTGGGGGCGAGCGAATCGCCTTTTTGCCACATGTTTAAATTGGAAATATGCATTGTAAGTGGATGAAAGGAAAAATGTCTTGGGAGTAGTAATAGTAGTTGCAGTAGTAATAAGATTGCTGCTTCTAATTACTTTACATGACATTTTATTCAGTTGATGCTGCTCCTTTTCTTATACCAATTCCTTGTGTCAAATATTTCCTCCATTGAATTCCTAATGTGCTTAAATATTGACTTATTATAACTTATTCAGAAAATGACTTATTCCACCCAAATTAGCAATTAGCAATATCTTTTAGTTATAAAAAAATTCAAGAATATGAGCCAGCATATGTTAGGGTTGTATAATGGACAGAGTCTGCTTTTTTTCTTCTCTCTTATATAAGGTTAGATCTTATTCTCTCAGATACTTTATTGGTTTTTGCCTTAGGTAAGCAAATTTGATTATACGTTTGGTCACATGTGAAGGTACATGATCTGTGATCATGGACCTCAATGCTTACATTCCCTGGTTATTTTAGAAGGGTGAAACAATTTGTTTACGAAGCTAATATTTGTATAGGTCTATAAATCAAGTGAATATAGTCGCATCCTTGCTATCTGTGGTCCAGGAAATAATGGCGGTGATGGTCTTGTAGCTGCTCGTCACCTCCATCATTTTGGATATCAGCCTTTTATATGTTATCCTAAGCGTACACCAAAAACACTGTATAATGGTCTTGTTACCCAGGTACAGTTCACTGCTTTCTTTAACTTGGTGTTGCAATTGATAAAAGTCACTAACTATATTGGGCCATGTTGCAGCTCGAATCACTATCTATTCCTTTCTTGTCTATCAATGACCTGCCTCAACACTTAGCTGAAAATTTTGACCTTATTGTCGATGCAATGTTTGGATTCTCATTTAATGGTAATATAACTCCCTCATTGGACATTTATTTTTTATGTTTTAAATAAACATAGAGAAAGTATAAACCTGATATTGGAGGCGTCATTTTTTATTTACCAGTCAGTGTATATTGAGGTAATTGTTTCAAAAGGGCTTTCCTTGCGTTGCTTATGTGGCTGTATAGGCTTATTCAATGAGGGACCGCATACGCCAATGATTGTTTTAAATATCAAGGTGTGCTGGTTTGAAGGGGTGAAACACCTTGTTCCTCTTGTCGATTGACATGCGAAAATCCTTGAAACAATTGATATGCCAACAGATAAGCGAAACGTCATGTTGCAAGTATCTTTCGCAGAAGCTTCATAGCTAGAAGCTCCAAATAACATGGCTGGTGTCTTCCATGAGAAGCTTCGAATCATTCACATATCAAAATCATTTCAATTGCGTCATGAGGGTCCTCGGAATCGCATTGCAAGCGCCCTCCTCCTTGGAATCACATCATGAATGCTTCCTTCTTGAAATCGCAATGTAACTGCCCTCCTCCACACCAAAGTCCTAGTTTACCCTACCTCCTCCAGCATTGGCTTGACAATCCCTCTTCCAATTATGCTTCCTCAATTCATTTTACGCTTCTACTTCTTCCTACTCTTCTTATTTTTTCTCATTCTCCTCTTGCTTCTTAGTGGAGCTTTTGACACCTTTTGTTAGCATGGGACGAAATGACACAAAATAGTTTTGTTCCGACTAGGGCCTGAAACCTGACTCAAAATGAGATTTTAAACCTTTATATCAACTTATGGTCGGATAAGGTTATTCAAGTGAAACCAATCCCTAGCTTGTTAAAATTTGAATCATATCTGAGTTTGTGTTTTATATTTATTTGACTAAACTAGGTTTTCCGAATAAACTAACAAGGAGTAAATTCTATGTATTATGTAATTTGATAGTTGAACTTTCTTTTATATGGATTGTGTTGGTCAATTACATGCATTGTTATAAGATATGTACTCTTTTTTATATGCATTGAGATTAGGTTCATAGATGAAATATAAAATATTTTATATTTAATTATCAGTGGCTCTCTATGATTAATTTATTTGTTAAATGATAGATGCAGAGACTTACTTGTATGACTCTTTAGGATGATTATATTGATATATTATATAGTTGATGTAAACTTATGTCATGACACATGATGTTATATTTTGTCAATCAACTTCCATATATCATATATTTACCACCATATTCCACAGGTGCACCTTGTTTAAGACCTTGATAAGTTCAACTACTAACAAACATCTCCATGATTCAGCAACATCGTGCACATGAGAAAAACACTACAAATTTACATATCTTAATTCCTTTTTTTTTTTCTTGGACAACCTTACCTTATTTTTAATTGTCATTCAGCTTTTGCAAATCTTGCGAATTGATCCATGACAGGGGACTTCTCCATCTACCTTCTATGGAGTCAGATCACACCAAGATAAATTTTTGTTACCAAATATGCAATTGGGAAGAAGAAAGAAAAAGTGATAGAAGCTCATAAATGGAAATTTCGTGAGATGATCGGAAACTTTATGTTCCCACATGTTATTAAAAGACAAAAGAATTTATGATTTTTTAGCTTTTTGTCTCATTGTTCATTGCTTCACCTTAGTATCATTGATTGCAAGGTTTACAATATCAACCCATGTTGAAGTTTCGGTCTTTGAATGGAATGATACTATTTTGGTATCATGTCGATGTTTTGATGCATGGTATTGGTAATGGATTGGAGTTGAAGGAAGAAGATGAACCATAAGAAGTAGACATTGTTTGTACCGAGCATGGTTTTAAATCTTGTACCATGCCGGACGAAATGATCAAAACATATCATTCTGGTAAATTGTTGAAACTCGATATCACTACGCACATTGTCTCCTTCCTTTGCTTAATCTCCTTCCTACTTCAACCTCTAATCTATCACCGACACTATGCATCGGAGTGTCAATATGATACTGGAACAGTAACTTTCCTGTCAAAGAACAAAATTACAATATGGCTCGAGATTTTGAACCTTGGTGCCAAATAGTATTAAGTTTTGGTGATTTATTGAACGATACATTTGGACCATTTCACTCGGCACAGGATGAGATTTTAAATCATGATCAACTACAGTATTGTCTCTAAGATTTTTACCCAATAATAAACATATCATGCTCGTATGGGACTAGTAAGGGCATAAATGAAAGTGTTTGATATTTTCTCAATTACGTTCAAAGAGATTTTGACAATATAACAACTCAATCTCAATTCTTAATCCAAAACCAGTTTCAGTTAATCAATTTCTATGGGGTTTTTTTTTCTATACTTTACAAATGCTTATTGAATGAAATTAAAGATCCATAAGTACCTGTTGATTACCTACCTCCGTTTCCTGGTTCTAACAGTGTAATTAACTGTCCAAATAGGTCAACCAAGGCCGCCTTTTGACGATCTTATTCAGAGGCTTGTATCTTTAAGGCATGACAACTATGTTTCCAAGAGATCACCTCCAATTGTTTCAATCGATATTCCTTCTGGTTGGCATGTTGAGGAAGGTGACATCACTGGGGAAGGCCTTAAACCTGACATGCTGGTTAGTCAGTTGGAATTTTGGTTGTTTTATGCTTCTAAAATTGATAATTGTGCATGAATGAATGTCTTGTATCATTGTTATTAATTTATAACTAAATTAAATGTATATACCTAGGTTTCCTTAACTGCTCCAAAACTCTGTGCCAAAAAGTTTGTTGGTCCTCATCACTTTCTTGGTGGTAGATTTGTTCCTCCATCCATCTCCAGTAAGTACAAACTCTGTCTTCCTAAATACCCAGGCACTTCAATGTGTGTCAGAATTGGAAAACCACCATCTGTTGACATTGCATCACTCAGAGAAAACTATATTTCTCCTGAACTTCTTGAGGACCAAGTAGCACCTGACCCTGTTGATCAGGTATGCTTCTTTGAAGTTGAAAAATACATTTAATCTAAGATTCTTTAGGTAGCTTATTTCTCTCCTTAAATATTGGATTTTCATTTGATCTTTATTTCCAAATTGTTATAGATCTAAAATTTATCTAACATGATAAATGATGTAATGCACTATACTGATATTCTACTATGACAATATGCTAGTTCTTTAAATGGTTTGATGAAGCAGTTGCTGCTGGTTTGCGTGAGCCAAATGCCATGACTTTGTCAACTTGTGATCGTGAAGGAAAACCGTGTGTACTTATCCATTTATTTTATTCACAAAATGCCAATTGGCAAAGCTGTAACTTCATTGTCTTATATTATTATTTAAATTGTCTTCTCTGTAGTTCATCTCGGGTAGTCTTGCTAAAAGGAGCTGACAAGCACGGATTTGTGTGGTTAGTAACATGTAATTAACTGTTTGGAAGCTGATTACTGACTCAAAAATTGCTGTTCTGTTAACAGTGATATAGTTAATCTATGATTCTAATGTTGATAGCTCACTCATGGTCCCCTTTGCTTATTCAGGTATACCAATTATGAAAGCCGAAAAGCACATGAATTATCTGAAAATCCTCATGCTTCACTTCTTTTCTATTGGAATCAGCTAAACCACCAGGTCATCATTTTGTAGGTTGTTTTGCATATCTGATCTGTTGAAGAAAGAACCCTATTAATATGGCAGGAATAATTTCTTTTAAACTGACTACTCCTGGTACAACTTAAAATCTACACTTCTCCATTTGTGTTAAAATTGGGGATATTGATTAGCAGTTCTATTATGTTGAATTGAATCAACAGGAAAGACTTAGTCTTCAGATTATAATCATCTAAATAGTCTAGGTAGTTTCTCAAATACTGCTTTACATGTATCTAAAAAGTTGCTATTATAAGCATTAATGATTTACTATGCTCAACCCATCTTGAGTTTTGGTTAGTCTTTGTGGGGGATAGCTCACATAATGTGTGGAAAGCACCGCTCATAATATTTCTTCAATAAAAAAAAATATACTATTTACCATCCCTTGATTTGCTTGCTAAGTTGAAGTGAAAATTCCTGTTATGCTTTGAGTTTTAATGAAACAAGTCATGAGTCCCAACTATTTGAGGCTCAGCCACATGAATCTTATACTGTAATAGAATTTCTTCTTTGGTTAATCATGGATCAGAATGAATTGTATCATTTTTTTTCTGACATGTTTTTCTTATGTAAACTCCTATATACTGTAAACTGTAATTACATAAGGTAAACTCCTATATACTGCTTTAGAGAAGGGATTTTTTTTAGCCATTACTTTTGTTGATGTGATTCTTGCTTTTTGAACTTGGCATTTAGTTACTACAGAATTAGAACATAGGTTTGAAAATATGATGTTTTGCAACCAAAAAAAAAAAAGGAACATTTATATTGAAAAGGAGACACTTCATCTGGTTGGATTCATTTCACAAGTTGTTTATCATATTTGCAGGTTAGAGTTGAAGGAACTGTTGAAAAGGTTTCTAGAGAGGAGTCTGAGCAATATTTCCATAGTCGTCCTCGAGGAAGTCAAATTGGAGCAATTGTCAGCAAGCAGGTCTGTTCTGTTTATCTTTATTTTTTTTCATGCATGGCAATAGAAAACTATATTTTGATGGGGTAGACATGTTATGCATGTTTCACCAGAGTACTGTGGTCATTGGAAGGCATGTGCTTCATGATGCCTACAAGGAACTAGAGGAAAGATATGCAGATGGGTTAGTGTAACAGTATTGTTTTTCTGTATTATGTATTTTTCACCTGAATATATATATTTCTTTATTTTGGGTATTTATGAGATTGCGGCACTTGCTTCTGTCAATTTCTAATCTGATAGTATGATACATGCTCATAGGTAGCTGCCATTAATTTTGTGAGTTTGCTTTAGGCTTATCCTTCTACATTTTGGCTAGATACCTTTATTCTTTTTAATGAGCTTTCATCAATTCTTCATTTGCATGGCAAACAAAGGTATCATTGAAGTTTGTGAATATCTAGAGGTCTCTTTTGTTTTTCCATGCTCCTTTTCCACGGAATGGGGCCTTCATTACTTTATCTCAGTGATATCATTGTTCCACTTTGTGGTTCTATCCAACATGGTAACCCATTTTTAGCATTTCAATCTTAGCTTTCGTTTCAACTTAGCTATCTTCAATCGTGTACCTGTATCTCTTCTACATTTGTTTCTTGCACATTAAGTTGAACTCATTTGAACTCAAAATTGAGGTGCTATTTTTTTTTATCCTACCACATCAATCTTCGTAGGATACACCAAACAAAAATATGGATTGACTAAACTACTTGACCCGATGTTAAGTTGACTTGAACTTGACATCAGACTGGACTCCAAATTAATTAGCATAAACCAGTCACAAAAATGTTAGTATAGACCTAGAGCTAATTGTCAGTCACCTATTGTCACTGGCAGCTGAACAAACATTCACCAACCGTCATTGCCAGCTGTCGACCACCACCACTACCTTTCTGACTTGTGACAGAAAGGAGGTTAGAGAAGGACATAGATGAAAATTTCCATTTCCTGCCACTCCCTCGTCCAAGTAAACAATCCTTTCCTTTCTCTGCTCCTCTCCTTCCTTTGCTTCCTTTACTTTTCTCATCTTGATCTCCCCAAGTATTAGTCTTATGCCTATGAAAAACTAGTATCAGAACATGTGACTTTAGCTTTTCTTAACTGGAAGTTTATGCTTTTTGTTGCATTGATTTGTAGCTTTCTGCTTTGATCTTAGAATGTTATACATAAGCAATCGAGCATGCCCATAAAATAGAGCATGCTGATATTGTATTTCCCTTTTTGTTCTCCCAATGTTTATTCTGATTTTTTCACTGTCTTTTCTTGTTTAGAGCATGCATTTCAGTTTGCCTGACAAAATTTTTTCTTGTTTCCAGATTGTATTTTCTTGTGGCCTCATATATCCTCCTGTATCTCATCTAACATCCGTTTACCTGTGTTTTAATCTGCTAATCTTTTTAACAAGTTGCTCCTATTTTAATGATTTCTTGTTCCTATTGTACTAAGTAAACAACCCTGTAACTTTTTGGTTAGCTGACAGTTTCATGTGCATTTAGTCCATTAGGTTTTAGAACACCGCATTTGCTGCTTACAATTTGTTCTTTGCTCCTGATAGAACCGCGATCCCTTTGCCCGAGTTCTGGGGAGGCTACAGACTGAAGCCAACCAGGTTTGAATTTTGGCAAGGCCAGCCTTCTCGTCTTCATGATCGGTAGGCTCATCTCCGAAGAAGTACCTTAAAAGTACTTGTATTTGCCGTATCGATTTGGATGTTTGTTAACTTGTTTTTCGGTTTAATTTTGCAGGCTGCAATATTCACTTAGGATACTTAATGGAAATGAATTATGGCATATCGAAAGGTTATCCCCATGACTAGACTCTATTTTGGCCTCTGCCTTGTAATAATGCAAGAATTTTGTTCGATGATGTCGAACATATAGGATAGATTTTTCTTCATGATGAGAAGGCTTGATTTAAGTCGATGTACTGTAACTTTCATCCTTATGGCTTGCCATTTTCTTGTTAAATGGGATCATTTTATGAGTGTGCACATGAAGTAGATGGCTCTTGCTCTTGCTTTTTTTTTTCGGCAATTTATCAAATCACGCACTTAAATATCTTAATTGACCAAAAGGCGTATGTTACTTTGGTTTTTACCAAAGGGCGTATTTTTTCAAGTGCACTTCCCTTTTTATCCTTCTGACAAATTAAATCTTTTTTTTGTCGTTTTCCTTTTCTCTCTCTTCTCTTTCCTATTACCTCTTTCATCAACGAAATGTAAGATTTAGTTATTTTTTTATAACATTTTAATACATTTAGAGAAACTAAAATAAACAATGGATAGCATAGTTAAACTCCTTGCAACATCAGGAATCCACAGGAACTGAAATGAGTGTAATCTGAGGTCTCTAGGTCCATCAGTGGATTTTGGTCAAAATCCACTGATGGACTGATGGACCTAGAGAGCTCCGATTGCACCCATTTCAGTTTCTATGGATTCCTGGTATTGCAAGGAGTTCAAATATGCTATCCATTGTTTATTTTGACTTTTAAAAGATGTTAAAATAGCAGAAGAAAAAATCAACAAAAAGGCTCCAAATCATGCCCACGTTGGGCCTGATATGAAATCATATCAGGCCCACGTTGGGCCTGATATGGAACCATATCAGGCCCAACGTGGGCCTGATATGATTCCATATCAGGCCTAACGTGGAGCCTTTTTGCTGATTTTTTCTTCTCCTATTTTAACACCTTATAAAAGTCAAAATAAATAATGGATAGCATAGTTAAACTCCTTGCAACATCAGGAATCCACAGGAACTGAAATGGGTGTAATCTGAGGTCTCTAGGTCCATCAGTGGGTTTCGGTCAAAACCCACTGATGGACCTAGAGAGCTCCGATTGCACCCATTTCAGTTTCTATGGATTCCTGGTGTTGCAAGGAGTTCAAATATGCTATCCATTGTTTATTTTGACTTTTAAAAGATGTTAAAATAGCAGAAGAAAAAAATAGCAAAAAGGCTCCACGTTAGGCCTGATATGGAATCATATCAGGCCCAACGTGGGCCTGATATGGAACCATATCAGGCCCAATGTGGACCTGATATGATTTTTCCTTGAGCTTCATACAATGTAGAGAAATTAATTTGATGATAGAAAACCAAGAGTTATGTTAGTCCTATGATTTAATTGTCTTTTTCTCAAGCATGTTGTGCAAATTGATTCTCTGTTCCTCTGAACATTGTTTTATCAGTATATTGCAATATCTGCTAATACCTTTGCCTTAATACTGCATCATATCTTCTGTATTCTCAACATTACCCTCATGATTCACATTACAGATCATCCTTGGCTACAGAATGCTAATAAGGCACCCAATGTAAATCTTGGTGAAACTATTCGAGCAAGACTCCAGCAATTTTCAGTGATGAATAAATTTAAAAAGAAAGCTCTTAGGGTGAGAATATTTTCTTTCATGATTTCTTTCTGTGTGAATGCTTGACATTTGTCCAGCTGATTATTCCAAGACACACCTAGTATTATTATGTTCATTCTAAAACTGTGTTAATGCAGGTGATAGCTGAACACTTGTCTGTGGAGGAGATTGCCGACATAAAGGAAATGTTTGAGAATATGGATATCAACAAAAAAGGGCAGATAAATTTTGATGAGTTAAAGTATGGTTTGCGCAAGCTCGGACACCAGGTTGCTGATTCAGATGTCAAAGCATTATTGGAAGCAGTAAGTTATTGCTGAAGATGCAATCTTTTTTTTTAAAGTAAAAAAAATTGACTGTGGGTTATGGCAATCACACCATTTCCATTGGCATTACACAATTATGGGGTGATAAGGGAAAACAAACACAAAGAATTAGGCACAAATTCAACCCACAACCCTACTAGATCCATCAAGAAATTCATCAAGAGTTGCTGACCAAACAAGATCCAAAGATGGACCTATCAGCAATATACTGATAAAACAATGTTCAGAGGAACAGAGAATCAATTTGCACAACATGCTTGAGAAAAAGACAATTAAATCATAGGACTAACAAAACTCTTGGTTTTCTATCATCAAATTAATTTCTCTACATTGTATGAAGCTCAAGGAAAAATCATATCAGGCCCAACGTGGGCCTGATATGATTCCATATCAGGCCTAACATGGAGCCTTTTTGCTGATTTTTTCTTCTGCTATTTTAACATCTTTTAAAAGTCAAAATAAACAATGGATAGCATATTTGAACTCCTTGCAATACCAGGAATCCATAGAAACTGATCTAGGTCCATCAGTGGGTTTTGACCGAAACCCACTGATGGACCTAGAGACCTCAGATTACACCCATTTCAGTTCCTGTGGATTCCTGATGTTGCAAGGAGTTTAACTATGCTATTCATTGTTTATTTTGACTTTTATAAGGTGTTCAAATAGGAGAAGAAAAAATCAGTAAAAAGGCTCCACGTTGGGCCTGATATGGAATCATATCAGGCCCAACGTGGGCCTGATTTGGAGCCTTTTTGTTAATTTTTTCTTCTGCTATTTTAACATCTTTTAAAAGTCAAAATAAACAATGGATAGCATATTTGAACTCCTTGCAATACCAGGAATCCATAGAAACTGAAATGGGTGCAATCGGAGCTCTCTAGGTCCATCAGTGGGTTTTGACCGAAATTCACTGATGGACCTAGAGACCTCAGATTATACCCATTTCAGTTCCTGTGGATTCCTGATGTTGCAAGGAGTTTAACTATGCTATCCATTGTTTATTTTAGCTTCTCTAAATGTATTAAAATGTTATAAAAAAAATAACTAAATCTTACATTTCGTTGATGAAAGAGGTAATAGGAAAGAGAAGAGAGAGAAAAGGAAAACGACAAAAAAAAAAGTTTAATTTGTCAGAAGGATAAAAAGGGAAGTGCACTTGAAAAAATGCGCCCTTTGGTAAAAACCAAAATAACATACGCCTTTTGATCAATTAAGATATTTAAGTGCATGATTTGATAAATTGCCGTTTTTTTTTAAGAGTAATTTAGGTATCTAATTTTTTGAATCAGTTAATTTTGAAAATGATAGGATCCGATCCACATAAAAATTAGATTGTACCGTGAGCCTGGTGGGAGAAGAATTAGGTCGCCTTTCGCCAGAAGGGAGGAAAGAAAGATGGATAATAAAAAATCAAAAAATTCAGTTTTTATTTTTATCCTCCTAAATAAACAGGAGCTAGGGTGGGTGGGGGAAAGAGATGCCAACATAACATGTGAGTGTGCGGTTTCACTAAACTTTTGCCCCATGCTCAAAAGGCAACGACGCAGTCGGACAAAGAGTTTATTCAGAGCATGCTCTACCAATATGGGCTAGCTTTTGATGACATCCCTACAAATGGAGCATAATTCTCCTTGATCATTTTTTTTTTTTTCAGGGGATGTGTCACTTGTATTTACAATCGGCTCGTGATCCGATCGTAAATTATTATGATCCCTTCTTGGGTTCACCGTCCCCCATCAGGTTATAGTTTTGTTCGGAGCGGGTGGCTGGAGGCCGTCCGGAGGCCTCCGGTGATGGATAAGTGGCCAGGTTACTGGGCGTCAAACAAGAGTGTCCTTTGGGCGGCCTCCGGCCGTCCGCTCCGAACAAAAACTATAATCTGATAGGGACCGTGAATTCAGGAAGGGATCGCAACAATTTGCGATTGGGTCGTGACCACGATCCGACCGCAAATACGAGTGGTACATCCCTGAATCATAAAAAGTGACCTAAGAGATCCTGTCTCCTATAAATGTTAATATCGACTTTATCATTGTCAAAAGGTAAAAAAAACAAAAATAAAAAAGCATATTTTATTTTTGTTAAAAGATTATTTTTTAAAAATAATAATAATAAAATAAATAATAGATTTTTGTCAGCATTATACATTTTAATATAGCTGTTTATTAATCTAAATTATTTTATATAGAGTACTGTTTTATTAAAATATATATATTTTTAAAATACTTTAATTCAATTAAAATTATTGTAATAATTATTATATTATTTTGTAGGTAAAAGCAATTATATTATTATTATTATGAATTTTATAATAATATTATTATTATTTATCAAATTAAGCATATTATATTATATGAAATTAACCTATAAGAAGTTGAGAATTACAAGATGTCAAGGTTGACGTATAATTCATAGAATTATGATTAGGATTATAGAATCGTACAATCCTACTATTGAGAAGCATTAAATTATTCTTGAATTATGTAAATTAATTTTTATGGTGGAATCATCGAATCAGAATATGATCAGTGGGATCGATAGAATCATAGTATCATGAATAGGATCGAATATACTCAATGCTCAAGCACCATAAGTTGAGTAGGATTTAAAAAAAAATAAACAAAAAATATACCGAGTCCTCAAGTAGTGCTGTAAGACGGGTCAATCCGTGACAGGACGGGTCGGCTTGTGGCGGGCTAACCATTTAGCGAGGCGGGACGGGCCAACCCGCCAACTTGGCGGGTTGGAAAATTTCCAACCCAACCCATTCTGAGACAGATTGCGGGTTTGGCGGGCCAACCCGCAGGGCCATCAAAAATTTTTAAAAAAATTAAAAAATATTTCATATCTTCAACATTTTACTTCGAAAAAATTTCTACAATTAAATGTATACATAAACATGTATTTTAAATATAAATGAACACAAATGAGTACTTATGTTGAATGAAAAGTACTATTTTTATTTTAAAATTATAACAAAGAAAGATAATAAATTGGTCTAAAACTTAGCTTACATGTGTTTTTCAATCTACGGGTCAACCCAAGCCCGAGTGGCCCGACCCGCCCGGGTCGCGGGCCTAGGCGGGTCGGCCTACGGCGGACTTGGGTTGATAAAATTTCAATCCAACCCGCTTAAATTGTTTGACGGGACGGACCAACCCGGCAACCCAACCTAAATTGACGGCTCTATCCCCAAGCACCTTAAGTTGAGTTGGATAACAAGTATACTACAGATCCGTGTGCGACATTGTTGTGAGTGAGACAGACTAGCCAGAATAACCCGAAAGCCATTGGGGCGCTCATAGGGCGACTCATAGGGGTATAATCGAACCGAGCCGAACTTTTGAATGTTTGAGCTTGGCTCGTTTATAATCGAGCCGAGCTCGAGCTTTATTTAACGAATATATTCATGACTCACGAGCTTATTCGAGCTTAAACGAGCTTAATAAATATAAATCATAAATTTAAATATTCATTAAAAACTAAATTATATATTTAGAGAAAATTATAATATTATTATTAAATTTCATAATTTTATTCTAATAAATAAATTTAATATATGATCCGGTGGTAAGAGCCCGGGACCCCCTAACGAGGGGTCAGTGCCACGTGGAGGTCAGAGGGCCAAGTGGTCCGTCGGAGAAGGGTGAGCCGACCGGACGTATGACAAAAGGGTAGGCCGATCGGCCTGCCCATACACGTCTGATCGTGAAAGACGCCCTGACAGGGGTCGGGGTTCCGACGCTCAATGAAGTAGTAAATGGCCGAGCGGAAGGGCTAAGAGAGGGCAGGACATAATGGGCGCGCCGCCCGACTGGCGCGGAAAATTAGGGCCATCCGGACGACGCTATTCACGCCGGTCGACCGGACGGACGTCCCGGGTGGGCGGTGGGTGAAGGATAGGAACATCTTCTGACAGCCGTCAAGTCCTATGGCTAGGCCATACTCTAAGTCTGACAACAAGGTGTTCTGTTGTCCCATCGAAGACATGACTGAACTGTAGCAGTATGGTGTCAGGTAAGCTCTCTGACAGGTACATACCGAGGTATGGGCTGCGGACACGTATGCGCCTCGGTGGACGTGCACTAGTTCTTTCACCGCTCTATATAAAGAGCCTCTTCCTTCGCCGGAGGTACGCGCTCTTGGATTTTTGGAGTCACCTTTTGCTGTTCGCTTACCTGACTTGAGCGTCGGAGGGTCGCCGCCGGGAACCCCTTCCCGGCTCGACTTCTGTGCAGGTTCGCCGGAGATTCGTGCGACCAGGCGGAGGCCTACACCATCGACTAGGAGTGCGCCACGTGCCCAGCGTCCTTTGGTTCGGCGATTCGGACAGGATCAATATATTTATCAATATTTTTCATAAGTAAAGTGTAAAATCTATAAGTTCAATATCAAAACTATTATTTATTTATTTAAAAGTTGCTTAATGAACTTAACGAACGTGTTCACGAGTTAACGAGCAGAATATTACGAAGCTTGAGCTTGGTTTGTTTATCTTAACGAACCTCACTAAACAAGCTCAAATGAGCTTTTATCGAATCGAGCTTCGAATAACTCACGAACGACTTGATTCATTTAAACCCCTAGCGATTCACTCAGGACGCCCTGCCTCATTTAGTCCCACAGTTCACGCAAGCGAGGTGCACCACATATTAAACCCGCACAAATAAACAAAAAGCCACGTCAACCATGCCTATCCTTCGTGGTCCCGTGGCCCACATCTCAAGTCGTCCCCCATTAAATTGCAGGTCGAAACAGAGGACGCCGAGGAAGCGACACAGGGAAGAGCCAGATCATGTCCGCCGGCGCCGGAGAAGAGGTGCAGGTCGCTCTTCTCCATGGAGGCGATGGCGCCGTCGATAAAGGCCCAGATTCAGAGGACCTGGTTCTGCGGACGTGGGTCGAGTCCAAGAAACTCTGGCGGATCGTCGGCCCGGCCATCCTCAACCGCGTCTCCTCAGCCACCATGAACTCCATCACCCACGCCTTCGCCGGCCACCTCGGCGACCTCGAGCTCGCCTCCATGTCCATCGCCAACACCGTCGTCGTCGGCTTCAACTTCGGCCTCCTGGTACGGCCAATCACGTCGTTTTATACTGAATTTGACTGAGGAACCGATCGAACCTAGTCATTGAATCGCCGGCGCGCGCGCAGCTGGGCATGGCGAGCGCCCTCGAAACGCTCTGCGGCCAAGCTTTCGGCGCGAAGAAGCTCCCGATGCTCGGCGTCTACATGCAGCGCTCCTGGATCGTGCTGATCCTCTGCGCCGCCCTGATGCTCCCCATGTACTTCTTCGCCACCCCGCTGCTGCTCCTCATCGGCCAGCCCCCGGAGCTGGCGGCGCAGGCCGGCACGGTGTCCCTCTGGTTCATCCCGCTCCACTTCTCCTTCGCCTTCCTCTTCCCCCTGCAGCGCTTCCTCCAGTGCCAGCTCAAGAACTCCATCAACGCCATCGTCGCCGCCATCGCCCTCGCCGTCCACGTCCTCGTCACCTGGCTCTTCGTCTTCAAGCTCAAGCTCGGCCTGATCGGGGTCACCGTCACGCTCAACTTCTCCTGGTGGACGTCCGTGCTCTGCCTCTACCTCTACGTCACCTGCGGAGCCTGCACCGACACATGGAAGGGCTTCTCCGGCGAGGCCTTTTCCGGCCTCTGGGACTTCGTCAAGCTCTCGGTTGCTTCCGGCGTCATGCTCTGGTCAGCTCCCGCTCACTGAAACTCTCCCTCCGTGGAAAAAAAAGCAATCTTTCGATCAAAAATCCAATCTTTTTCTCGAATTAATTCTTTGATCGGCTGCAGCTTGGAGAATTGGTACTACCGGATTCTGATCTTGCTGTCCGGGAATCTGAAAGAAGGTGAGGTCGCAGTGGACGCCATCTCGATCTGGTAAGTGAGGAAGAAGACGACGACGACGAGTGATCGAAGAACTGGAAATTAATGGAGAATTAAATTAAAGAAGAATATTTTTCTTATTTTGCGTGCAGCATGAGCATCAATGGATGGGAGCTGATGATTCCAATGGCATTCTTTGCAGGAACAGGGTACGTGAACATGTTTTGATTCTTTTAGAATAAAGTTGGTGCACTTTATCAAACCCTAATTAATGATGAATTGCTATGAATAGTGTAAAAAAACAGAAAAAAAAAAAAGAAAGAGAAGAAAAAGATAGTTTAGGATTTAAAAAGTATATTTGATACTCTTCTATTCAGCTATAGGTAAACAAACACTATTAGTCGATTAGAATTGCATTTAGTTGATTGTTAGTTGTTAAATAGTTTTGTCCAAAAGTATTTAACGACTTTAATTAGAGGACTTAAAATTAGAAGAAAAAGAAATGGCGTCAAGGAACTACTTATGGTGTAACGTTATTGTTGGATATTGGAGCCTTAATGGATCAATATCGGTTTTATGGAAAAATCGGAATGCCATCAATAGATAGAAGTCATAATTGACTTCAAAATTGAAATCTACGTTTCGCGTAGATAGATTTAGATTATTAATTTGCTCAAAACCGATTAAAGGTGAATGAGAAATTAATTGTTTAAAGTCGGTCCAAATAAACATTAATTACTCATTAATAATATATAAGGAAATGCATGGAAGAATAGTCCCACATCGAAAATTTTCGATGTGCATTCTTTGCTTATTAATGATGCTGTGTTAATGAAGTTAACTCAGAAAAAGACCATGTGCTCTCTTCTCAGGGGAGAGCGGGGGCTCGCACCTGTGAGCCCGCCACCCGCCACGTGCGCAATTGGCGCTTTGTAGGCACACTTTGCACATACGCATTGAGGAACTTAAATTTATGCTCCAGATGATATTGCAGTGCCTATGTGGCACTCGGATAACGTATCTGACATGGCAATATGCCTGTATGGCATCCACGTGGGCAAGAAGAGATGACTGGACTGTTGATTGGGGCAAACGGATGGCTACCGTTGATCAAAGAGGTGTGATGGATCGCCGGTGATGCGATCTGGAGCGTTGGATCGCGAAGAGTCATGATTTGACCACTTGGGATGAGACTTGATCTAAAGCGTTAGATCGAATGGATCAGTAGATTCAGATCCGATGGCTGATGACAATAGGCGAGATCTGAGGGTCACAACTCTTCAGATCTGATGGATGAGATTAAAGTGGGATATGTGAAGGGTTATAACTCTTCAGAATGGACGATCCAGATTGATCCAGCCCAAAGAACACATCCACTCCTTTATCTATACTAAATCTGAAAAAGGATTCTTCAACCTCTTCATTTGGTATAAATCGAACCCTCCAGATGCTGGAAAATTCATTTAAATCATCGAATTCATCTATTTTACTCTCTCTTGAGCATTCATCTCATCTTGTGCATAAAGAGTCCAAAAGCCTACGAGAAGGTTCGCTGGTCTCGGAATTCGGAGTGATACGATTCCGAGAAGTTATCAATTTGATAAGAATTTGAGATACTTTTAGGATTGTAAATACTTTTGGTTGAAAGTGTTTGATGACTATGAGCCTTTGGATCAAAAAAAGGAGTGTAGACATGAATTTGAATCTATATGTAGGGACGAATATTATGAAGGTTGACCTCTAAGAGCATATAAGTTAGCCGTGCTCCAAATTTACTGAATCAAGAAAAGATCATCTATCTCCTGGATTAGTTGGGCAAAATTTAGATATCTGAATTATCAAAAGAAAAAAAAATAATGTAGATAGACTCATGAAACTCTTGAGGGTGCAATGATGCTCATTTGGTATGAAAGTAAAATCTTTAGGGTTGCCAAGTAAAAATGAAGGAGAAAAAGGTATGGATAGACTTAAGAAATCATCATCATGCAATGATGCCACTTTGATACAAATTTAATGTTTCTATAATTCGTCACGTAATTTTATCCAAAATTATTTTACTAATAGTTTAGCCAAAAGTGAATTTAGTGACGGTCGCTATCACAAGCATTGTTGGCTTTTTCACAATGGCCATCTCTTTCAATGATTCATAGCTTTAGACCATTCCCCTTGATCCAAAGCATCTTTAGAACACCCAAATGACACCTCTTCTTTGTTTTCCCCTTCCTATATTTTCCCCCTTCCTATGGACTTAGGAGCAAGATTTTAGACAAAACCTGTTTTTTTCATAAATTTCTCCATCAAGAGTGTTCAAGTGTATCGATAATTAGCTTGCCCCCTTAACACCAATAAACAAGGTCGACTACTAGTGACCAAACACAAGCGTCACACCTTAGGGGTGTAATTCCTACTTATTGATATCGAGAGGTACCTCACTCGGTGATAATATAATAACTAATCTAGAAATCATATAAATAGAATTGATACGGAGATAAAGGTGGACCCCTTAAGAACTAATTAAAATAGGGAAGATCTGTTGATGTGACAGTCAAAATTAAGAAGAAGTCAAAGATATTAACAATATTAGTGATGCGTCTAAGCTAGCCGTAGGGTCGGTCTGGCATGAGTGTCCGCCCGGGCCTCCCGCTCGAACATACCTCTTATCTTGACTTAGGTATCGAGTAGCATGACCGATTGTCTCAGCCGAGTGGGGGCAATGGTCGATCAACCATCCTTCCCAACGAGCAGACAAGGTATCACCCGACCTACTGCCTATCCGATCGGATCTAAGGGTCGATCGGGCATATGACTTTGCGATAAAATGAAGGGTCGAGTGAAGAACGAACAGCTGATCGCATTATGTAAGGACGAGCTAGCGATCCACCAGCCGAGCCGCTACTGGTCGGCTCAGCGTGGGCCCCATGGGCCCAAAGTGTTGTACTTTTTTTAAAGTTTGTGCTACTAATAACAAAGAATGTCCTACGAGCAAATTTAATTTCAGAAACTTTTAGTCTGTCACATCATAGAGATTTACATGTTCACTTAAGGAAAGATATCAGAGACACTTTTCGACTTGTCTTTTCTTAGAAAGGTTTTGGAAAATGTGCATATGCTTTGGTATGCGTGCATAGATACTATAGTAACACTATAAAAAGGGATTTTTACCTACAGACGGAGATATGCAATACTCCATTATTTGACACGGACTCTACTACTGCTTGCTTCTACTATTCTCTTCTCTTGAATCGAGTATTGATTTGAGCGTCAGAGGGTCAACGCCAGAGACCCTTCCCTAATCTAGCACTAATGCTCCTTGTATTGCAGGACAACACAGAGTCTTCATCTAATTAACAACGGAGCCACATTCATAACTAACCGTCTTCTCAATTTTCGGACAACATTAAGAATAATCAAGAAATTTATTATAATTAATTTATTTATATATAATTTTGTTCCCAAGCAACAAAACGGCATGGATAAAATTAACAACAAATGAAACAAAACACAAATATGTACAAGCTAAATCAACTATGATATCAAAGGATCAACTTAACATCAAGCCTTGCAAGTTTCAACTATATTTATGATTCAACTACCTGAACCATTCTTCACAACTCTAAACTCCCAGAGTGCGAGTGGCCAACGAACTAGGAACCGGGAACGGCAAAGCCGCAAGGTTTGCCACCATTATCTCCGTGGCGACCTCCTCCCTGATCGGCTTCCTCTTCGGCGTGCTCCTCCTCTCTCTCCACGATAAGTTTGCCCTCATCTACTCGTCGAGCCCCACCGTCCTCCAAGCCGTCGACGACATGTCCATCCTCCTCGCCTTCACCATCGTCCTCAACAGCGTCCAGCCCGTTCTCTCCGGTGATCTATCAACTCTACCACTCACATACATACACACACATAATGACCTATAACTCACTCACCCTTTCATTACAGGTGTTGCAGTTGGATCAGGATGGCAAGCCATGGTGGCTTACATTAACATAGGGACATACTACTTGATAGGGCTTCCTGTGGGGGTTGCCATGGGCTGGTTCTTCGGGCTCGGGGTCGCTGTATGTCTCCTTCCACCACCTGGCAAATTAACCCTGAACTCGCATTGCCTCTGAAAATATGAAGAGTGTTTTCTTTTTGTGTGAAGGGCATTTGGGCAGGGATGATCGGAGGAACTGCTGTTCAGACAGTGATTCTGGCTTGGATCACCATTAGATGTGACTGGGACAAGGAGGTGAGGATTTAATTTGTTGTTGTTTGAGAATGGAGTGGTTTCTGAGTTTGGTGTTGCAGGCTCTGATGGCGAGGGCTCGCATGGAGGAAGAAGATCTCTGCAAGTAAACGCAAAAGAGAGAGGTTTGGACATGAGGATGGAGTATTGAAGTGGTGCAAGTAAACACAACAGAGAAGAAATCATTAGCAATATTGCTATCTAATTGTAAAATAAAATGGATTTTCATGTATTTATATCTGTTTTTTTGTTTATTAATTAGCGCTTTGTTTACTTGTAAGCTAGTAAAGAAAGCAGTTATGAAAAATAATCTCGAATTGATTTCAATCTGTTAAAATTTATCATATTTATCATTATAATCAAAGATTGATAGTAAAAGATAATATTTCTATAACTACTTTTTTTGTTGTCATTAGTTAGGTCGTGACTCGTGAGGTTGAGATTATAATCATGATTCGTAAACTCGTGACGACCACAAAGAGGTTGATCGTGACATCTCGACAATCATAGAGAGGTTTTTGTGAGTCTACGATGGCTAATTTTTTCGTATTTTGGATTTGAATTCATAGTCAAAAGGAAAGAAATCTTTTAATCGTCATGACTAGTGGGACTTGAGCTCACAATCAATCATGATTTGTAAACTTGTGACAACCATGGAGAGGTTGATCGTGGCTTCTCGACAATCATAGAGTGGTTTTTGTGATTTTACGGCGACCTTTTTTTTCATATTTTGGATTTGAAGAAAAGAAATCCCCTGATCGTTATGACTAAATAAGGAAGCTTGATCTCACAATCATGAGTCGTAAACTTGCGACCACCAGGGAGAGCCTGATCGTGGCTTCCTAATAATCATTGAGAGATTTTTGTGAGTTTATGATAACTAATTTTTTAATATTTTGGATTTGAATTCATAGTTTGAAAGAAAAATAATCCTTGGATCATCGTAACTAGTTAGAGGAGTTTGAACTCCCAATCATAATTTATAAACTTAGCTTGAGACAACTACCAAGAGGTTGATATTCCTAACAATTATAGAGAGGTTTTTGTGAGTTTACATGACTAATTTTTTAATATTTTGAATTTAAATTTAGTGCTGGTTCATCATTTTTCTTAGTTTTTTTCAAGAATAAATAGTTTTTCCCATCCAATTTTGAATTAAAAAAAACAATGCATAGGGTGTGATTTTATATGTGTTGATTAAATTATTTTATTTTAATTTACCATGGGTAAATTTTTTTAAAAATAAATTTGTAAATTTAAAATGGATAAATTAAAAAATTGAATCGTGACAATTATAATAAGATATTTAAAAAATGAGATAAAAATAGAATGATTTTTTTTTAAAAAAAATGATATAAATAATTTTTCTCTAATTAATAGCTTAGTGCGACTGAACAATCAACCGTTCAGATCGTCACTTAGTGACACGTATCAAATAAACGGTCCAGATCCTTCAACTCGTTACTATAAAAGGTAAAGAGGAGAAAGATGCAAACCCTACCGGCGGAGTTTGCTTCGAGATCGGCTTTATCGCCTCTTCGTGTTCGCTTAATCCAGGCGGCGGGGGGTTCCGGGATCCAAGATGAAGGTATTACGCAAGCATTTGATTGATCTGCGACATAGTTTTTTTAGGTCTTTCGTTCTTCCTATTCGTTCGATTCAGATTCGGCTTGGCCTCATTTTTGTTTTTTGTTTTCAAGTTCAACATCGCGAACCCAACTACGGGATGTCAGAAGAAGCTCGAGATCGATGACGACCAGAAGCTGTATGCCATTGCAACGACTAAGCGTTTTGTTTGCTATTTTCTGTTTTATATTTCCTGTAGTTGCTTTTGACCACTTGCTTAGTTGCACACACCGTTGGACACACCATGGTAATGTGTAGAAAACCAGCCAAGGTAGTGGTTTTCTCAAGGCATGGAAAATTAACAAGATCTGGCACTCACTAAATTTCCGTCAACATTAGATATTTGGTACCAAAGATCATAATATGAAGCGAAATGACATTAGAAAGTCTTCATGAGTTAACGGAATGAGAATCGATCTGGAAAAAAGTTTACTTGAGGCTCACACAATTATAAGCCTAGGTGTTGTTCTAGGGTACTGTCTTGGATTACCCTGCCCTTCTGTTGCAGTGAATCTTCATATTTCAGGCTGGGAATTATCGTTGTAAAAGTTTGCAGCATGAGAACAAAAATTATAGTAGTCCTATCAAGATGATACAATGAAATAACATGAGAAGTCTTCTTGAGTTATTATTAAAAAAATCAATCATTTATACGAGATTCGCTTGAGTATAACTTTAAGCATGCATGTAGTTGGATGACATTAGCCAGTATGGTTATTTTTGCAAGGCATAATAGGGATTATGTGGGAGATGCAATTGAAGCTTTTTGGAGTTCATCTGGTAAGATTGTTGAAGTTAGGAGGATCTTCTTGTACACATAATCGATGATCTCTGACTAAACTGAGCTTTTTGGTTATTAGCTATAGTAAGGTGCGTTCTAGGGTGTTGACTTTGATTATATGCCATGCCATGCTGTTCTATTGCTGAGCATCTTCATATGTTTTAGGTTGGAAATCTTAGAAATAAAATTTCTGCCTTAGAAACTGACCTTTGTGCAAAAAAAAAATTATCTGAAGTTTTATATCTGTGAACAATTTTCTTCTTTGCAAGTTTAGGTACATTATTGATAATTAACTATCTTAAAATTGTTTTCTTGTGGAAAACATTTTTTAGTTGTCTGGATTCAACAGTAGTATTGTTAAAACAGATGAATGAAATGATTATGTAGTGCATTTATCAGAAATTATTCAATTTGTGTGAGGACAGAGTCTCCTGTTTTACTTATGTCCATTCTCCTATGATCTCTATCTGCCAAATTTAGCCACAATTGTCATAATTGCTGTGCAGTCGGGCTTTTTATGACAAGAGGATCTCTCAGGAAGTTAGCGGCGATGCTCTTGGTGAGGTATGTTGTAGCTGCAATTTTTCTGGTGGTTCTGGGTAGAATTCGAAACATGCAAAACTTATAAGATCGAGCATATAAGCTTTGTTTCTTTTCCAGGAGTTTAAAGGATATGTTTTTAAGATCATGGGAGGATGTGATAAACAAGGTTTTCCTATGAAGCAAGGAGTTCTTACTACTGGGCGTGTCCGCTTACTGCTTCACAGAGGTACACCTTGCTTCCGTGGGTATGGCAGGCGTAACGGAGAGCGCAGGAGGAAATCAGTTCGCGGTTGCATTGTCAGCCCTGATCTCTCAGTTTTAAACTTAGTGATTGTGAAGAAGGGCGAGAATGATCTTCCAGGATTGACTGATATTGAGAAACCAAGAATGAGGGGACCTAAGAGAGCCTCCAAAATCCGCAAACTATTCAACCTATCGAAAGAGGATGATGTCCGCAAATATGTCAACACATACCGCAGAACCTTCACAACAAAAACTGGTGCAGTTCGATATTTTTGGCTTGATTTCTAGTTTCAGTTTAACTACATGAGCTTCTTTTTCAATAGTCACAATTTTTTTGGGCTCCTGCAGGTAAGAAGCGCAGCAAGGCGCCCAAGATTCAGCGACTGGTGACTCCATTAACATTGCAGCGGAAGCGTTCTAGGATCTCTGAGAAGAAGAAGAGAATTGCGAAGGCAAAGTCTGAAGCAGCCGACTACCAGAAGCTACTTGCCTCCAGGCTCAAGGAGCAGAGGGAGCGCAGGAGCGAGAGCTTGGCCAAGAGAAGGTCTAAGCTTTCCGCTGCCTCAAAGCCATCTGTCGCAGCCTAGAGACTATTTTCTGAGTGACTACCTGTGCAAGTTTTATCTAAGAGAATCACCCGATTGCATAATTTCCTTTGCACTAGCTGATGGATTTTGTTTAAAGATTTCTACTGCTAATACTTTTGACTCTAATTTCAGTTCTCTTTATGCATATTTCACATATATTTCCTTTTCATTTGTTTAATGTTTAGCGGTGCATTTCATTCAGGCTGTAATTGTCTGATAAAGGAGACTTGAATTTTTTAAGTTCAAAGATTCACTAAAAAATAAAGTGAAAAAGGGACATCGTTGAAGATTTCCGTCAGCATGGTCTGAAAAGCATTCGTGACGTTTGTGGCTTCCAGCACGGACGTTTCTAGAAAGAAGAGGTTCTCCTTCTGAGCGAACTCGCGGCGTCTTCTGTGGTTATGCCTCTTTGGTCCTCGAGGTCTGTCTTGTTGCCTACCAACATGATCACAATGCTCCTGTCAGCGTGGCTTCTGAGCTCCTCGAGCCATCGAGGAATATGGTCGAAGCTTTGGCGCTTGGTGATGTCGTACACCAACAAGGCCACAACCTCCCCACGGTAGTAGGCACTGGTGACAGCTCTATACCTCTGTTTGTTTACTCGTTAAATAACTCATCAATTCCATGCCTGCAGAACATCACAAAGGGAAGAAATTACTAAACAATAATGCATCTTGGTGTAACAGTAAAATTATTATCGTATGACTCTGTAATCACAGGTTCGAGTCACATAAATAACTTCTTACAATGTAAGCTAAGGTTACGTATGATAGACCTAATGTAATTCGATTCCCGAGCTTCGTACATCTGATTATCCTTTTTAATATCATTCACAAAAGAACTTTTCATATAAATTTTTAAAGGAGAGTCTTAATACAACGATAAAGGTACTATCGTGTGACCATGTGGTTACATGTTTGTGTCGTGTACATAGCATCTTTGTGCATGAAGCTACCTTTTTAATATCATTCATAGGAATAACTTTACTTATGAATTTTTAAAGGAAGCCTTAGTGCAATGATAAAATTGCTACCATATAACTTCTTGGTTACAGGTTTACAATGGAGGGTAAAATTACATACAACAGACCCAACATGATCTGACCTTTCTTCAAGACCCCGCATTGGCGGGACTTTCATGCATAAGACTACTTTTTTTAGTTATTCCTATGTTTGGTTACAAAATGATTCTATCATTAACTCTTAATCTATCATTTCTATTCTACGTTTTTCTCTATTTCCGTGCTAAAAAATCAGGTCAGAGAAGTTCCAAAGAAAACTCTATATCTTATAGAATAAATATTATACAACAACAAAGTCTTATACTATCTTCAACTACACGAATCCTTCTATGTCATTCCTCTATTATAAATAAATTTTATTTTGTTTGATTATTTTTCGTCTTTCTTGTTTGATATGTATATTTATCATAGTTTCACATCTAGAGACCGTCTAAGTATATATCTATACCATCTTTAAAGTATCTATTAATTTTTTTTCCTCGTAAGTATAATTCCGACTTTCTCTTTAATAGTTGAAAACTCTATATCTTATACTGCTTAATGCTCATACAAAATTACTGAGAGTTAAGTTTCTTAAAAAAAAACTAGTTAACTTGATGGGCACAGGAACAAGCTCGATGGGCTTCAAAAGGTTAGATTATGATAACCCACATCAAATCTGCGTCATATGATTTGTTTAGGCTGTTGGCTTTGATGAACATCCTTTTTCGATTCAATTTCAGTTTTCCTTTTTTCCAAGTACTATCAAAAAGCGTCTAATTAGATTCCAAAGAGTTGAAAAAACAACTTTTTTTTTTATCTGGATGAACAGAATGATCAAAGTGAAGATTGTAGTAGAAGGCAAATAAAACCAATGGCACAAATCAAAGAGCAAAAGGAAGAACAGTGTAACCCAGATCACAAAAGGAAAAAAAGAAACTAGGATTTGGAATGAAAAGAGCTAGAGTTTTAGGGCAAGTACCTCTCTTGGCCAGCGGTCCCAGATCTGGGCCTTGACGCTCTTGTGCTGGGTGATGAGCGTCCGCGTCTGGACCTCCACTCCGATGGTGGACTTGGAGTCGAGGCTGAACTCGTTGCGCGCGAATTGCGCCAGGATTTGCGACTTCCCCACCGCAGAGTCCCCGATCAACCCACCTTGAACACGTAGTTGATCTTGTCGCTGCCGCCGCCCGCTATTCCTTCCGCCACCGCTCGCCGGATCACAGAACCCTCCCGAGCGCGACCAGGGCGAGTGACCCTACCGCTCCCGAGGTTGGCGTCCGCGACGGGGCGAGTCAAAAAGCTATCGGGCGACTCAGTGACCGTTTACTTGCCGAGTCCGATCACCGTCACTTGCTGCAAAGCGACATTAATTCGTAACCAACAATGTACCGCTCCATTGATTGGCGATAAGAACAAACTGAAGCAGGTATATATTTGAATGATTAATCACGTAGCAAAAGTCCTAAAAATATTTATTTAAAATCTTTTTAAAAACACTTTATATATATATATATATATATATATATATTTTTTTTTTTTACCCTAAAATTTTATATGATTTGTGCCTTTTACTGCCAAGAATATTAATTTTTAAATAATTGAGATGTCATTTTTTATATTTTATTTATATTTAAATAATTTCTCTCTTTCTTCAATAATATATAGTTTACAACTCTAATAAAAAAAATTAAAATATTAAAAATATGAATATCTGTTTTATTTTTATTTTTTAATTTTGAAAATAACAATAAGAACATGAAAAAAAAACTCAAGGCCCAGAGGCTACGGCTAGACCGGTCCAATGGGAAGGCCGAAGGCCCACTTGTGAGTTGTGAAGACAACGTAGACCAGTGGAGTCATCGATGTTGGTCAGTCAACGCTAATGGCGACGGCCCTGGATTCTGTGGCCAAAGGCAAGACTACTGGTTGAATAATGGCTGAGGTTGCTTCCACACAACATTTTCCAAGCTTCACTTTGACAGGAAGCAAAAATGCAAACATTTTTCCTCCTCCTTTTCTTTCTCCGCTTTCTTTGAGTCAGCTCACAGCTGTATGCACCTTGCTAATCTTTCCTCTGTTCACTTCAAGCCAGTTCTCTGCAATTCTTGAACAAAAGATTTCAGCTTTTTTTCAGGTAAAACACACTTGAAGTTTTCTTTAGATACTTGAAGTTCTGTTTAATGGATGCGATGGATATTTTCCCTTTTTCTTCTTTAGATGGTTGAAAAGTTAGGACCTGCTTATGGCATCGTTTGGTCTTCAGTTATGAGATTTTATGGAACCAATTATTGTTTCATGGAAACTCTTTGGGCGGCTAAAATCTATGAGAGAAACATTTGTGTGTATTTTTTTGGTTTATCCTGAGTTTGATCCTGGAATGAGATAAACATGTTTGACAATTTGCTTCAAAGAAGGGGTTTTTAGTTGAAAGGACAAAAAGCGTCTAATTAGATTCCAAAGAGTTGAACATCATTTTTCGATTCAATTTCAGTTTACCTTTTTTCCAAGTACTATCAAGAAGCGTCTAATTAGATTCCAAAGAGTTGAAAAAACAACTTTTTTTTATCTGAACGAACAGAATGATCAAAGTGAAGATTGTAGTAGAAGGCAAATAAAACCAAATGGCACAAATCAAAGAGCAAAAGGAAGAACAGTGTAACCTAGATCACAAAAGGAAAAAAAGAAACTAGGATTTGGAATGAAAAGAGCTAGAGTTTTAGGGCAAGTACCTCTCTTGGCCAGCGGTGTCCCAGATCTGGCCTTGACGCTCTTGTGTTGGGTGACGAGCGTCCGCGTCTGGACCTCCACTCCAATCGTGGCCTTGGAGTCGAGGCTGAACTCGTTGCGCGCGAATCGCACCAGGATCTACGACTTCCCCACCGCAGAGTCCTTGATCAACCCACCTTGAACATGTAATCAATCTTGTCGCTGCTACCGCCCGCTATTCCTTCCGTCACCACTCGCCGGATCATAGAACCCTCACGAGTGCGACCAGGGCGAGTGACCCGATCGCTCCCGAGGTTGGCGTCCACGACGGGGTTAGTCAAAAAGCCAGTCACCGTTTACTTGCCGAGTCTGGTCACCGTCACTTGCTGCAAAGCGACATTAATTCGTAGCCAACTATCAACCTCTCCATTGATTGGTGACAAGAGCAGACTGAAGCAGGTATATATTTAAATGATTAATCACGTGGCAAAAATCCTAAAAACATCTATTTAAAATCTTTTTAAAAACACTTTATATGTGATGACGAGGGGCCCCACCCTGGCGCCACGGTAGAGGTCAATGGAGGTCAAAGTCAAGACAGTCGGATGGATGATCTTGGACGGTCGGACGAGTCATATTCCGACCGGAGGTTAAGTACCGACCCACTGTCTCCGACACGGAGTAGTCAAACCGACGCTCAAGGGACGCGTAGAAGCCTACAGCGGGATGTCCTTCAACATCCTTTGGGGAGCTAGTGCCGCTGACAGACGGCATGGTCAGACAGAGGATCGTACGGCGGAAGCTTCTACTGTCATTTCAGAGATATGTTCGACCCGTTAAGGTACTGTGTCAATGACACTTTTCTGACATGTCTCTTCAAAGAAAGCTTGGGATAACGTGCCCGCTTTAAGAAGCGTGCACATACGCTACAGGAGCCTTATATAAAGGGAGGTCTAGGCATCGGCGGAGGTATGCTTTTCTCGCTATTTCTACTGTTGCGCTATAGTTCTCTTTGCTTCTTGTTTCGCCGAGACTGACTTGAGCGTCGAAGGGCCATCACCGGGGACTCCTTCCTTGGCTCGGCACTGACGCTGCTTGTGTTGCAAGCGGGAGCGAAGTCCACCGGAGGCCAGCGTGAGCGCCACGTCCCCAGCATCCGTCTCTTTGACTTTCGGACAGGATCATATTGGCACCGTCTGTGGGGACTTTGCTTGATTTGAGACGTGAAAATGGACGATGCTGGAAAATTCTGTCATACTCATGACCTTGGTGGTTTTCGACGAGCATATTCACTCCACGGGTATTCGGGAGTCGAGGAATTGAGTCAGATCCTCTGCTAGTCGGCAGGTCAGTTTTTCTGTTATGTTTTTTCTTTCGGTCATAGGATCTGCAATAGTTCTCCGATCGAAGACTCCCGTGCCGATCGGTCGAGTTTAAGCTATATTTGAGTCACGGGCTCAATGTCGAAGACTCGCGTGCCGATCGGCCGGGTCTAAGGTATACTTGAGTCACAGGTTCAATGTCGAAGACTCTCGTGCCGATCGGCCGTGTTCATATTATATTAGAGTCACAGGCTCAATGTATAAAACTCCCGTGCCGATCGGTCGGATTTATATTATGTTAGAGCCACAGGCTCAATGTCGAAGTCTCCCATGCCGATCGACCGGGTGTATATTATATTAGAGTCACAGGCTCAATGTCAGAGACTCCCATGCCGATCGATCGGGTGTATATTATATTAGAGTCACGGACTCAATGTCGAAGACTCCCGTGCCGATCGACCAGGTGTATATTATATTAGAGCCACAGGCTCAATGTCGAAGACTCCCGTGCTGATCGGTCGGATTTATATTATATTAGAGTCATGAGCTCAATGTCGAAGACTCCTGAGCCGATTGGCCGGGTTTGAGTTATATTAAAATCATGGGCTCTAACGGTCGAGCGACAACCTTAAACCCTCGTCTCCACCAACGGTCGAGCGGCGACCTTAAACGCGAGTCTCCGACAAAATCGTCAAGCGGCGACGTTAAAAGCGTGTCTCCATCAATCGTCAAGCCACACGGGATCCCTCTAGCTCGTCCTTGGTGGCTGCTAGCGCAGCATCCTTGGAGGCCATCTGATCGCGAAGGAACTTTTCTTTGGCCGAGCGGTTATTCCGCTCAACCACCAAAAAATCTTCGGCCTCCTTAAGCTTCTGGGCCAGGCTCCGGGCTTCCTTGTTCTTCAATTCAAGATCGTCGATGGCCCGTTGCTTCCTAGCAGTGGCCGACTCGATTTTCTTGTCGAAGGTGGTGACCCGCTTGTTGAGCCGAGCCAGCATCACCTCCTGATCTGCGGATTTTTTCCGCTCGGCCTCCAGAAGTTTATTGCTCCTCTCCAAGTCGGCCTTCAGCTTCTCGACCTCAGAGATCGATGGCCCTTGGGAGGAGGAAGCGCTGCTCGAGACTTTGAGTTTCTTAAACTCGTCCTCCAAGAATGCGAGCCTGTGACACATGACCAGACTCTCCACCCAGTACTGCGAGTAAAAGGGAAAAGGTTATAGCCGAACGGGGGTAAGTCATGAGTTTACATTAAAGAACTTACTCCGGTGGCCATTTGGGTGTGACTGTTGCCAGGGCGCCTGGAGGTAGCATCGCCGCACGGGCTCTTGCATCCTCCCAGACTTCGGCGAGCGGCCCCCGGATGAGGATCTAGTGCTCGGGGGTCCGAGACTGGGCGCTCAGCTCACTGTAGTCCTCCGTTGGCAGATGGAGGATCGCCGTAACAAATCGTCGGCCGCTCGGGGCCGAGTGGGATGAGGCCTCCCGACCGAAAGCCGGTAAGATGTCGAACCGTTTAACCGCTAGAGGTTTCGGTGGTGGCGACATGAAGGCCACGAGCGATGCGGCGACGACCCCTGCGGTAGGTTTGCCAGGGAGGGCGTCCGATCGGACGATGATGCCTCCACAGCTTCTGGGAGCGGAGCCGGAGTCGAAGTTTCGACCCTCTCGACCAGTTGCGCACCTGAGGTAGTGGAACGTGAAGACGGCTCCGCTCGGCGCCTCTTGCACCTGGTCAGTGGCATGTCGGAGGAGGCCGAGCCTAAGGGTTCCTCGACGGGAATGATGGGGTGTCACGTCGTTTGAGGCTGTGAGCTTGGGGTGGCCCCTCCGCTCGGCGCATGGCTAGCCGCGCCTTCGCCCACTTCCACGAGCGTCTCCTCGCTCAGCCCAAGCAGATCTTCGTGGGAGCTGACCGGCCGCAGACCTCGGCTCACCAGTTCCTCGATAGTCGTCTTCTCGATCGCGCTATCCGAGAGCTTCGCCTTGCCGGCCATCCGTGCACACATCATGACTTTGGCTGCAGGATAAAAGGAAAAATCAGTTAGCATCAAAGGAATATGTAAAGAAGTATCTTACCTAAGCTGGTCGGCAGCCGGGCACGGATCGAACTCAAGCCGAAGATGTAGACGGCATCCTCAAGCAGCAACTTGTAGATGTCGTACTTTTGACCTGCCAGCATCGCCGCAACATCCAAATAGTCCGATCGGCTCTTGTAACTCTTCAGTGGGGGTTGAGGTGCCACTTCGAGCTACCAGTGGGTCGAGAATTCCGGCCGCTCAGGAAGACGCAGAAAAAAGTACTCGCTCCAATGTTTATTGGAGGATGACATTTTATCAAAAAACACTAGACCAGCCCTAGACTGGAAGAGGAAGGTCCCCGGCTCGGACAGCTTCGGGTAGTAAAAGTAGTGGAAGACCCGGGGCGTAAGAGGGATGCCATGCAGCTGAAACAAGACGACGACGCCGCACAGAAGACGGAAGGAGTTCGACACGAGTTGAGGGAGGGAGATGCGGAAGTATTTACAAATTGCGATAATGAAAGGATGGATAGGGAACCGCAGACCGGCGGAGAAATGGTCCCTGAGCAGATAGATGCATCCGGTCGACGGGGTATTTGGCCGATTGGACGAGGAAGGCAAAACAATCTCGTGGTTAGGCGGAATTTCGAAGGCATTTCTAAGACCCTCCGTGTCGCCCTCGTCAAACCTAGACTCCATGGTGGTATACCAGGGTCCAGGGATGGGGGCTGACAGCTGTGAGGAGCTGGCCATCGCAAAAACGGACGCAAAATGGGGGAAAGACGATCGAAAAAGATACAAAAGGGTCGCGAGAACGTCGCTGGAACAGCGAAAAGCAGAAGGCTCGAAAGAAAAGGTGACGGGAAGAGAGCTTACCGGGAAAGAGGGAGACGGAGGATCACCGGAGGGCAAGACGCAAGGAATCGCCGGAGAGCACAGTGAGCAAAAGCATAAAGGCCGTTGGAAACACGGCAACGAAAGCTTGTAGAAGGCGACGACGCAGCGGGCTCATATACCCCGGGCTCGGCCTATCGAAGCCGTCCGATCTAGGTCGCGGAAACCTAGGACAAGATCTCGCCGTTGAATTCAAACTGCCAAGCGTCGCCATCAATGCCTGTCATGTCAGGCGTGTGGCGGTAGTGGCCGTGACAGGTTGGCAGTTAATGCAGGCGTGGGAACCTGTTGTGCCTTAATAAGAGGGGATTTGCACGATTCCCAAGAAATTCATTTGGATACTCCTGACCATATCAGTTCATTATGATTATGAGATATGATAGATGAATCTGAAAATAACTTTTCTTAATGGAAACCTACTCTAGGACGTATATATGATACAACCTGAGGGTTTCACATCTGTTGATAGAAATAAAGTATGCAAGTTTCAACGGTCCATTTATGGATTGAACCAAGCATCCAAAAGTTGGAATATCCGTTTTGATGAGGTAATAAAAAAGTTTGATTTCTCACAAAATCCTGACAAACCTTGTGTATACCAAAAGGTTAGTAGGAGTGTAGTCGTATTCCTAATATTATATGTCAATGACACATATTACTCATAAGAAACAACGTGCCAGTTCTACAAGTCAGTTAAAATTTGGTTGTCCAAAACGTTCTCCATAAAAGACATGCAAGAAACAACTTACATCCTTGGGATGAAGATCTATATAGATAGATCAAAGAGGTTGCTTGGTCTTTCACAGTCTACATATATAGACAGAGTGCTAAAATAGTTTAACATGTATGAATCTAAGAAAGGTTTCATACCCATGAGGTATGGAATTCACCTTTCAAAATCTATGTGTTCACGTACAGAAGATGAGAGGATTTGCATGAATAAGATTCCCTATGCATTTGCGATAGGATCTATCATATATGCTATGTTATGTACAAGGCATGATGTATCATACGCTTTGAGTGTCACAAGCAATCGGATCCAGGAATGGATTATTGGGTGGCTGTCAAGATAATCCTTAAGTACTTAAGAATAACTAAGGATATGTTCTTAATATATGGAGATGGTAATATAGTTATACGCGGGTATACTGATACTAGCTTCTAGACAGACAAGGATGACTCCAAGTCCCAGTCTAGATACATACTCACATTGAACGAAGGCCAGTTAGTTGGAAATGTTCCAAGCAAGACATCGTAGCAAACTCTACCTATGAGGCATAATACATTGTAGCTTCGGAAGCAGCAAAGGAAGTGGTTTGGATCAAGAAATTTATCACTGAACTTGGAGTGGTTCGGACCATTGTTGAAGCATTACCCGTCTACTGCAATAACACTAGAGCCATTGCGCAAGCAAAGGAACCCAAGTCCCACTAGCAATCCAAACATGTGCTTCGCCATTGTCATCTAATCAAGGAGATCATAAGTAAGAAAGAAAAACAACTCGAGAAAATTTCCACTAAAAGGAACCTACCGGATCCTTTGACAAAGGCTCTATCACAAAGCAAGTTTGAGAGTCACGTCTAAGCTTACAGTTTAGGAAACCATGGCGATTGAACATATGTAATTATAAAAGTTTTAAACATTCCCTAATTAATGAATTGATGTATTCAGACATCATCAATTCTGTGAGACTAGTATAGGTTATACTCCTTGGTCTAACTAAGCGGTTGTTACTTATTAGCTGGAGACATTGAGATGTCAAGAATTAAACGTGGATGCTAGTTATAGTTCATTAGAGTGACTTGCTAAAAGGTTTCATATGGTTCTCTACATATATGAATATATTTGTGAAGTACTTACTGCAGCTCGAATGCAAGTTTCCTTTGACTTGAGATATTCAAGTCACCTTGGTCATGGAGGTTTATACTTTGACATCTCAAGCAAAACATCTCCTTAGAAATGTGAACTCGGGATGATTGGGTATAAGTCGAAGTGCCCGAAAGTGTTTGGATAACCCATAGAGGATTCACTGCTCCTTACGAGGAAACGTATACCCTATGGCCACTTGTCAGGATTATTACTCAAAGTCTTTACAAAACATCATATGTTAAGAGTATGAGACTCTCAGACACTTGTAGAAGTAATTTAAATCTACAAGATGAGGAAGTATTACTTGGGCTAGGTGTAACGTAGTCAGTCTAGTAGGGACAGACATATAAACTATGTCCTGAATCAAGTGGGTATAAGACTAGTGAAAGGAATAAGGACGACTCACTAGTTGATGAAGAATTTAGAACTAGTTCTGGAATCAACTGTGATTTTTCAATTAATTGGGGATCATGATGTACTACTAGGTGTCACTTATAATCGATTCATAATTAAATAGTTAATTATGGACGACCAAGATAAACCAGGAACCTATTGGGTCACATGCACTATGAGTATCTAAAAGACATAAAATAAGTTCGAGAATTCGATTTTCAGATCAAGAGATAAAATGTTTGGTTGAACTAGACGAAGGGCAAATATGGAAGATATTTTATCGGAACGGAGGTGCGGATGGACCACATCTCTTATGGAAGAGTTAAACCATATTTGGTTTAGTAATGAACCAAATTGGTTTGGTTTAAACCCAGTTGGTTTATTTGTGAACCAAACCAAGAGGTTAATGAGTCAAATTTTGGTTAAGGAATATGGGCCGGGTTTGGACATTTTAATCCAACTTATCAAAAGAACCTATATATTGATATAGAAGGGAGAAAATTAATAACCAATTCATTATTCGTTGGTTTAGATTTTTTGGAAAAACCTGGCCTCTCTCTCTCTCCTCTCCTCTCTCTGCCGCCTCTCACTAAGAAGCCAAGAGGAAGAATTTTCTCTTCCTCAAGCTTTCGCTTCTTCTTCCTTCTCTTGGATCATGATTGCCTCCACGCTTGGCTAGTATAAATCAGAGGCGAACCTTGTTGCTCATCGAAGTTGTCTTGAAGATCTCGGCGTGGATACGAATAGAGGCGAGGTTCGTGGACGTCGCTAATGTTGATGCCCTTTCCTTTATGCATCATCTGTAAGGTATGCCTAGAATAATCATTATTCTTAAGTTTTGTTTTACAATTATGTCTACGTGAGTTGTATCCTGCATGCGTGTGGTGTTTGTTATAATAAAATAGTTTTATTATCGTATTTTTACTTCCGCTGCATGTTTTGTGAAATATGTTAAGCACACACCACTGCATCAGGCATACCCCAACAACCCTCATATTAGTTTCCTGACTTCCTTAGATTAGTCATCCAATTCCCTTATATCAGTCACCCGATTCCTTCAGGTAGGGCTTGCATCCTATGTGGCTCGTTGAACCGTTACCCTCGGCAAACGTGGACAACATAGTCGTTCTCTCCTAAGGGGCGTGGCTCGTTGGGCTTGCATCCTATGTGGCTCGTTGAACCGTTACCCTCGGCAAACGTGGACAACATAGTCGTTCTCTCCTAAGGGGCGTGGCTCGTTGAGCCGCTGCCCCCGACAGATGTGGACAATGTAGGCGTTCTCTCTCGGGGGGTGTGAGCAATGTACCTGTTTATCCTGGAGGATTTGGGTAACGTAGTCATTTCTGTCGAAGGACGTGGCCTACGTAAGCATTCATCTCAAAGCACGTGGGGACGGGAAAGTACAGTTGCAGCTTTATAAAAGGTCGCTTGCTCCCACGGGGATAGGTATGCACACACCACCATCTGGACTCCTGTACTACTCCACCACTTTCATCTTCTCATAGCCTCTGTGTTGACTTGAGCGTCTAAGTGATCACGCCGTGTCTAATTTCAGCACCTATTCAATCTCTCTAATTGAGCGTGCAAATATCCTAGGCGATCTCATCATCATCGAAGCTCTCGAGGTCTCCCTGACTCATCAAACCACAATCTCAGACAGGAACAAATGTCATTTACTCACGAAAACCTTTGGAGAATCAATTGCATAGAGCATGCTATCAAGTTGACGTTTCTTTTACATTCTCCATTTATTAGCTGTTGCTAGTTTTTTTCTGTCAATTTTGTTTTCTTTTCTGAGGTGGCTTTTATCAATTGATTCACATGTGAAAGTTGATTGATGTTCCTGAATTGCGAGAGAACTAATATGTAGATCTGTTTGTAACTGTTTCTTGGGACCTGATTATCTCAATTGACCTTCGTCAAATTGGTTTGATAGAACAATCTAAATGATAGTCCCTGTTCCTCTTTGTTTCTAGTGTTCTTCGTGCCTGTTGAATTAAAAGCTGAGGATGAATGCAAAAGTGAACTTGGTCTTGCTGTTATGCTTTGCCTCTCTTTATTCTTCTCTTGCATCACAGAGGGAAGGTAAGTTTGTTAACTTAAACCTTTTTATGTTATACCGTAATGACTCAGAAAACTTTGGTCCTTGTATCTGCTGCTTTCTTTCTAAGAAAAATGTTAGCTTTGCCTAAGCCTCGTGTTATATTCAGGGACTATTGCTGGATAGTTTAACCTATTTTCATCTTTCATTTACAATTATTTGGGCATTTCAACCAATGTTCAGGGAGTATTGCGTGTACCTATTTTCATCTTTAGTTCATGGTCTGACACTCATCTGTTTCTAGTTAATTGACAAACTCCCATAGTCCTACACTACTCCTGCAAAAGCCAAAAGCCAAAACCCTAGGTTGGCTAAATTGCAGAGGCAAACTGCAACATAAGTTTTCTCAATCACAGGAAGAGAACAGCCAACAATTTGTGTGCCTTACTTGGAACTCAAGACTGAAACATCCACTCATATATTCTGTAGAGCTAGAGAACAATATGCAATTAAGAGCAGCCCGGTGGACGAAGCTCCCTTCAATGTAGTATTTCGGAAAGGGTCTATTGTACACAACCTTACCCTGCATTACAAGAGATTGGTTTTGTGACTTGAACCCATGATCACTAGATTATGCTATAGCAACTTTATCATTGCACCAAGTCTACCCTTCAAAGAACAATATGCAATTGTAGCAAATTATTCAAAGGTCCCACTAAATATGTTGTATCGGTGATGGAAGCTTTCAGAAACTCTCAACAACCATCTGATGCACATTCTAATGTTGTTCAGATAAGAGGTCTTAGTTAGAATAACAAAATTCAATATTTCAAGGCCAGCCTCCATTAATTTAGTTCGTAAAGGTGTCTAATCTTTGGACTGATTCGGCTTGTGCATATTTCCTATTTTATTCTTAATAGGCTATTGGCTTTCTCTTCCCCTCAAAAGAATCTCAACAGTTTCAGAAATTGTACTCTAAAATCTAAAATTTTGTTCAGCGTTTACTTTAATAGTCTCTTCATGTAGACCCATCGACTCTACAAATGTCTATCTCCATTTCATCTTGATGAACCAGTAGGTAGTTATTTTGGCCACAAGCTCCACTCCACCTTAAATCACGTTAGTAAAATAATCAACAAGGGTTTTAGTGGGAGCCTCATGATTCATCCATTTTATCGCAACTGACATTTGTAGTCTGGAAACATAGATCTTGTTCGGCATTTTTCTTTGATGTTAACTTTTTTGGTTTCCTGTTTACTGTATGGCCTGATAACTTCGGCTCAAGTAGTTTAAGCGGGCCAACTTTACATACCATTTTAAGGTCACAATCAGACAATTGGTATTCTTTCAAAGTTAGATAATGGGACAAGTTTCCAGCCTTGCGCAAGAGAATTACTCCTTGCCTTCAACTCTATGAGACAGAAATGGTGCTTTGATAATCTAGCTTCATCCCATGAAATATTTTCATTGATATCATAAGTAGACCTAAGGAATTCTTGGAGGCAATATGCAATACCACAACTCATTGTAAACTTGCATAAACTTCTGTGGGAATCTGAAGAAAATTATTATGGAATATTCTTCCATGAGACCGGTACGCTGATTGTTTTAGAAAATTATTATGGAAAGAATAACAGATATGTTGCAGATCTATCCATTTCATCATACCTCTACAACACTGCATAATAATTACTGAATTTCAACAGTGGGTGTTCTTATCGATATAAAGACAGCCTTTCAAGATGTTAACCAGCTTACTTCTTGGATAAGCAATCAAGTTTCTCCATGTAATTGGAACTTCGTGACATGTTCTGGTGGTCTTGTTGTGGAGTTGTAAGTTTAATTAGTTTAGCAGTTATTGTTATTTCTATACCTTTTTATTAGCATTTCTGATTGCTAAGCCTCAAGTTCACCTTCTATTCCTTTACCTTGCGGTTGCCCGTCTAACATCACATCACATATATGATTTACTTCTTCCATACTTAATTCTAAGTTTGTGCAAGAGCTATCGATGGTTTAACACGGCATTTACCTCATTGAAATAATTCCAGGGCACTGTCGTCTAAGGGATTCAATGGAACTTTGTCTCCGAGACTTGGAGAGCTTCCTAGTCTTCGTACATTGTAAGTAGTAGCAGATCTGAAAAACAAATAAGCATTCAGTATTACAAGTGATTGAATTGTTCATGCTAGTTCATACATTTCTTCTTCTCTTTATGGTAGCGATGCCGGTATCGGTGTCACCCTAAGAACGTAGTACTTTTAGGATTTGACATTACATATGGCACCATATATGCAGGTCTCTATCAGACAACTTTATATCTGGTTCTATTCCTAAAGAGCTTGGAAACTTGTTAAGCTTGAGAAGCTTGACATTGCAGAATAATAGACTAAATGGGACCATACCAGATTCTCTTGGAAATCTGGCAGCACTCCGAATTATGTATGCGAAACTTACACTCTTCATTCTTATCTAGCTCCATCAATATTTCTCTTCATTTGCTTCACTTGCTTACAAATGCAGGGATTTAAGTGGGAATGCTTTAAGCGGTAACCTTCCCGGTTCTCTTTCGAACCTATCAAGCTTAAGTAATATGTAAGTATAAGTTCTCCTTCACCTGATAGGAGATAACCAATCATTTTATTCATAAATCAAGCTTAAATACACAAAAAATAAAGGAGAAATTATACTTTTTCTTTTTCCAATTTTCATTATTAGAGTTCCAACTATTAAATCACACTTGCTTAGGGAACAAAGTGCGAAATTGAACATTTATATGTAAACTATTTGTTCAATATGTATCATATATGAAGGCAAAATGTATTGTAGTTCATGTTTCAATAGATTGTACTTGTAATTTATCGTCTATCTAATTACAATATTGGCCTTGTATTTGCAGTAACCTTGCTTACAACGATCTCACCGGCGACATACCCACGAATCTACTTAATGTTTTAAGCTATAAGTAGGCATATACCTTATATACCGTTGCGATAACTTAAGACTCAGAAAAAGAGAATCATCGATATTTGGCAAGTGACTTGCTTTATGTACTTCATTGCAGTTTCACAGGTAATAAGCTTAATTGTGGCACAAACACCTTGAATAGTTGCACGAACAACATAACTAATCAAGGAGGTATGACATATTTAATTTAGATTCTGAAACATTTGAGTGTTTTCTGGTTTCTCATTCATAATATTTGGAAAATATTGTATTCCTCGCACTTAAATCTTAATAGAAGCATCTAAGAATTCAAAGAGAGGACTCGTAATCGGAAGTATCGGAGGAATAATAGGACTCCTACTCGTATGTGGTTTGCTTCTTCTATGGAGAAGGAATAAGCATTACCCACACGATACTTTTGTTGATGTTCCAGGTATTTTTTATATATTTTTTTTGTTTCTTCAGCTTACACTGATTGTTCTAGACTAATATCGTAAGTTCCTTTTGTTTTTGTTGATTATCTAGGTGAATCAGACCACAAAATTGCATTTGGACAACTGAAGAGGTTCACTTGGCGAGAACTAAAAATTGCAACGGGCGACTTTGGTGAAAAAAATGTTCTTGGTCAGGGTGGTTTTGGGAAGGTATACAGAGGAGTGCTCTCAGATAATTCTGAAGTTGCCGTAAAAAGGTTGATTGATTACGAAAGTCATGCCGGGGAAGTTGCATTTATCCGTGAAGTTGAATTGATAAGTGTTGCTGTTCACAAAAATCTTTTAAGGTTGATCGGCTACTGTACGACACCCACCGAGCGCCTTCTGGTTTATCCTTACATGAAAAATCTGAGTGTCGCCTATCGTTTACGAGGTAGCTATCGCTTGAACCTCATTACATTGCTTTAAGCTCGCAATGCTTGTCATCCCATGATTTTTCATTTTGAACTCGATGGTGCTGCTGCAAATTATGCAGATCGAAAACATGGTGAGGCAGTGTTAGATTGGCCGACGAGGAAAAAAGTGGCCATGGGCGCAGCACACGGTCTGGAGTACCTTCATGAGCATTGCAACCCCAAGATCATTCACCGAGATGTCAAAGCTGCCAACATCTTGCTCGATGAGAATTTTGAAGCAGTCGTCGGAGACTTTGGCTTGGTCAAATTGGTGGATGTTAGGAAAACTTCTGTGACGACTCGAATTCGAGGGACTATGGGCCATATCGCACCGGAATATCTGTCTACCGGCAAGTCCTCAATCAAGACTGATGTTTTCGGTTACGGAATCATGCTTCTTGAGCTCGTCACTGGCCAACGTGCCATCGACATCTTTGAGGGAGAAATTTTGTTGCTCGATAAGGTACAATTAGTTTTCAATGCGAGTAAAAAGCGTGTTTACTTACTAGATATCAATGTCTACCTTTAAGCAACTACTCAATCGACGACTATCCTTGTGAAGGTCAAGAAACTATCGAGGGAACAACAACTTGATACCATCATCGACTGCAACCTCAACAAGGACTACGATATTGTGGAAGTGGAAAAGCTGATTCAAGTTGCACTTCTTTGCACGCAGCAATCACCGGACGCCCGTCCAACAATGTCGGATGTAATTCGAATGCTAGAAGGCGAAGGCTTGACGGATCGATGGGAACAGTTGCAACTAGTCGAGGTTAGTCAGAAGCAGGAGTACGAAAGGATACAAAAGAGATTGATTTGGGACGATTACTCATCGTATAACCAAGAACCCATCGAATTGTCTACCGGAAGGTGATGAACCTTAACTTCTAGGGGCGTTGCACCATTTAGTAAGTAATTCAATGTTCAAGTACAAGAATAAGAATGTTCATTGTAATACACAATACTTTCCTTGCAATTTGAAATTCCTTTGTAGTAGAAAAGAACGCCCAAAACACAAATGTAACTTGAGGGTGAAATTTCCGAAAGTATAGACAATTCCTTTCGTTTCCCCTTTTCGATAGATCAATATTCAAAAAGTATAGAAAATTACAACTTGAAGCCTAACAATTCAATCCAAGGAAAGTAACTATTGATCTCCAAACAGGATTCACCAGTGTACATGATACAACAAATAGCATATAAATTCTCATATTGACACATGAACAGACAAGAAATTTGCTATATAGTTACATTCTTTGCAAATTAAAACAAGTCTAAAGCATCTACTTGTCCTCGCGCGCGTTGTGTGAGATGTATAGACAACAGCATTATCTGATCATATTTAACACTTCCTTTGAAGCCAGAAGGTACATAATCTGAAGAAGAAGATGAAGTGCTGGGCTAGCTTGATATGAACATCCACCATTTGTAAATACCAAAGCTATAAATCAGGGTGAGCATTGTCACCCGTAGAGGATAAAGATTAAATCTGCATTAGGGAAACAATTCGCCAAGCATTATTTCGGTAGCATTTAGTTGAAGGATAAAAAGGTAATCAAACTGTCAAAAAAGAATCTAGAGTATGATTACAGAATCTTGAGTATTCCTTAATTTCCTCAAAAGATCTATGTTCCTAAAGGACAAGCTCTGGGAACTAGTTAGGCAAATTGCCTTGGCCAATTAACTACCGTCGAGATTGTCCAAGTTTGGTCAATTTTGTCCAACTAGTTTAGGCTTACTACGATAGGTATAAGCTACTATATGGATATACTCCCACCATCGAGCTCTATACAAGGGATATAACATTAGTACTATATGGCTCCATTTGGATTGTGGGATAAGATTAATGGTGTTAGGGATTAATAGTGTGATAGAGAGTGTTTGGTAGGTGGGATATGATTAATGGTGTAGGGATTAATGGTGTGATAAATAATCATTGGCTTGCCCAAGGAATTATTTATCACACCATTAATCCCTATCCCACCTACACCATTAATCCCTATCCCACAATAGTTTTTTATTACATTAATTAAAATTTTCTTTCATCTCTCTCTAGAATCTACACATTCATATTCTTTTATTATATTAGTTATTTGAGCAATACTTAATTTTCACGCATTAATCTTAACATTCACCAAATTTGTTACAAAAGAAGGGGAAAGAGATATTTATAAAATAGCTAAAGTGAGAGAAAGGAAAAGAGATATTAGCCAAATAAAATGTATTAAAGATGAATGTAATAGGGTATTAGTAAATGATGGAGAAATAAAAGAGCGGTGGAAGAGGTATTTTCATCAACTTTTTAATGAAGGTTTAGGTGACCAACTTAACTTAGGTAATTTAATTAGGTCAAATGAGCATAGAAATTTTAATTTTTATTGTAGAATTCAAACTTCAGAAGTAAAACAAACTTTAAATGAGATGCACAATGAAAAAACCGTTGGACCAGATGATATTCCGATAGAGGTATGGAAGTGCTTAGGGAAACAAGGTATTGAATGGCTTACAAAATTATTTAACATGATATTGAAAACAAAAAGAATGTCTGATCAATGGAGAATAAGTACTCTAGTTCCCTTATATAAGAACAAGGGAGACATACAAAATTGTGCAAACTATAGGGGTATTAAACTAATGAGTCATACTATGAAACTTTGGGAAAAAGTAATAGAAAAAAGATTAAGGAAGGAGACCAGTGACAGAAAATCAATTTGGGTTCATGCCTGGAAGGTCGACAATAGAAGCTATACATCTCCTTGGACAATTAATTGAAAAATATCGGGAGCAAAAACAAGATCTACACATGGTATTCATTGACTTAGAAAAAACTTATGATAGAGTCCCAAGAGAAATTATATGGAGAATTTTAGAAAAGAGAGGTGTTAGCGTAACATATATTGAACTAATTAAGGATATGTATGAGGATGTAATGACTAGAGTAAAGACTTCAGGCGGAGTAACTGAAGCATTTCTAATAAAGATAGGGTTACATCAAGAATCAACCATAAGTCCCTATCTTTTTACACTAATTATGGACGAACTCACTGCACACATTCAAGACACAGTACCGTGGTGCATGTTGTTTGCAGATGATATTATTTTGGTAGATGAGATACGTGAAGAAGTAAATGCTAAGCTAGAATCTTGGAGGGAAACACTAGAAGGGAAAGGTTTTAAGTTTAGTAGATTAAAGACAGAATATATGGAATTTAAATTTAGCAATATTAGAAGTAATGAAACAATTATTAAGATAGAAGAGGACGAGTTGCCCGGAACCGAGAGATTTAAATATTTAGGATCATTTTTACAAAATGATGGAGGGATTGAGAGAGACGTCTTACATAGAATACAAGCAGGATGGGTGAAATGGAGGGAAGCGTCGGGTGTTTTATGTGACCGTAAAGTACCTCTTAAACTTAAATGTAAGTTCTATAAAACCGTTGTTAGACCTGCTATGTTATATGGAGCTGAATGTTGGGCTATGACTCGAGCACATGAGCATAAGATGAGAGTTGTAGAGATGAGGATGTTAAGGTGGATGTGTGGACATACGAAGATGGACAAAATAAGGAATGAGAGCATTAGAGAGAAAGTCGGAGTTGCATCTATTGAGGACAAACTTCGAGAGACACGTTTAAGATGGTACGGACATGTATTTAAACGACCAATAAATGCTCCAATTAGGCGATATGAAACTATGATAAACATGCATATCAAACGAGGAAGAGGAAGACCAAAAAAGACTTGGTTAGCAACAATAAAACAAGATAAAATTTATTTAAATATAGATGATGATATAATAGGAGATAGAGCTCAATGGCGTAAAAGGATTCATACAGCCGACCACACCTAGTGGGAAAAGGCTTAGTTGTTGTTGTTGTAATCTTAACATTCACATCTTTGCAACTTAAATATTATTGTGTTGCTTCCTAACAATCTAAAATTCTAATTGACATAATTTAGCAAATTGTACCATAATGGTATATGAATGATTCCTTTGAACCTCAGAAACACATATATCATATAAGAATTCAGAACATGGTAATCAAGATTGTACCTCAATGTTATAGGATTTTCTTTAAATCCTCAGAAGTACACAGATCACATACGATTCTAGACCATGGTAGTTCAGATTGTGTTCCCGACCTTAGAATCTTACGATCCAAGCTAGCTTTAACATTCCAAATGCCAAGTAAATTTAAATTGGGATAGGAACTTACAAACCTACAATCTGATCGTATCTGCTTACCAGTTCTACAACCCAAACCTACATATGATAATCTATACATATCAAATATAGATCTATAATATTTTAATCAAATTGTTAGATTTTAAGATCCTAGGATCCAAACCTATGGGCCTCTTCTCATTCCTAAGATAGGATCTCAATCTGATAACTTTGCTCTATAAGCTCTACTCTTTTTTTAGTGAGCCAACTGTTGGTGCAACATCCCTCAAGTCAAGGTTGACCTGGTTGACCAAGCTTGAGTCTTGGTTTGGGTTTCGATGTTTGACAATACAAGGTTGATTGAAGAAGAGTCAAGTAGGTCAAGGATGACCGGATACCTGACTGGGAAGTCCTAACTGGGATGTTAGGCAGGTGAAAATCCTGGTGAGTGAAGCCAGGAGGAAAATCCTGGTGAGTGAAGCCAGGTGAAAGACCTAGTGAGTGAAGCTAGGCAATTGGGAAGTCCTAATGAGTGAAGCTAGGCAGGAGGAAAATCCTGGTGAGTGAAGCCAGGTGAAAGACCTAGTGAGTGAAGCTAGGCAATTGGAAAAGTCCTGGTGAGTGAAGCCAGGCAAGAGAAATCCAAATGGGTCAAGGTTGACCAGACATCTGGTGAGAGTCCAAATAGGTCAAAGGAATTGACCGGATACTTGGCACGAGGAAGAAAAGTCCAAGTAGGTCTTAGGGAGTGACCGGATACTTGGCAAAAAGAGAAAAGTCCAAGTGGGTCAAAGGGATTGACCAGACACTTGGTGAGAGAGTCCTAGCTGGTCAAGGGTGACCGGATGCTAGGTCTTATGTACCAACAAGTCATGGTTGACTAGATGTTGGTTTAGGGGGCTTTGGACTTGGTTTTGGGCAAAAACCAATATCTGGATTGATCAGCCGATTGATCCAGCAGGTTTGGATCGATCCAGCAGATCTGGATCGATCAGTGGATCGATCCAGAAGATCTGGATCAATCGGCCGATCGATCCGGTGAGTCCCCGCGAACAGAACCCCTCTGGATCGATCGGTGGATCGATCCAGAGGTCCCAATCGATCAATGGATCGATTGGGACGCTGCTGCTTCGCGCGATAAGCGCTGGATCGATCCGTGGATCGATCCAGGCGTTTTTCCAGAGCACAGAGGCGCTCTGGATCGATCCGTAGATCGATCCAAAGCCTCCCCGATCGATTGGGAACAATCCAATCGATTGGGATTCGACCGTTGGCGTCGTTTATAGCTGTTGGCGTGCGATTCCTTCAGCATCTCTTCACCGATTCATTCCAGATTCATCACAGCTCCTCCCCAGCACTCTCTAAGTTCTTGAAGGTTCTTGGAGGTTCATCCAAGTCAAGAGGCGAGTTGCAACGAGAAGAAGAAGAAACTAGGGTTTTTATTGCATTTCTTGTAAGCTTTTGTTTATTCTTTACTACCATTTCTTCTACTTGTATTGAGAGTCTTGTAGGGCTTCTCCGCCTTCGGTAGTTACCGAAAAGGAGTGTTTATTAGTGGAGGTGTGTGTGTGTGCGTGGATCCTTGGACTAGTCACCTCTTGTGAGGTGGATACCAAGTAAAATCCTATTGTTAGCATTGTTGTAGTTTGTTTCTTTGTATTCCGCTGTGCATCACCTTGAAGAAACAAGCAACGAAGTACGACGAGCACACGCGAAGCTATTCCCCCCCCCCCCCCCCCCGCTCTAGCTACTTTTCGGTCCCAACAAGTGGTATCAGAGCAAGGCCGCTCTTCACCGGAATCATCGCCGGAAGGGGCAAACAAAACAAGCAAAGCTAGAGGATGAAGAAGTTGGAGCAATTCTACAAGTCGAAGACTTCATCACAAGAAGCTCAACTTCAAATGGAATTCCGAGATGGACTCGAATTCGACACGAGGGTGCCTCCACCATACACATCTACAAGCTTCGATCTTTGGAAATCAAGGATCGAAAACTTCTTAATGGTGGAGATAGAGCAATGGTTTGCTCTCATGGAAGGTTTTGAAGCTCCCACAAACTCAAAGGGCAAAGTTCTCAAGAGGAGCAAGTGGAGCCAAGAGCAAGTTCAAAGGTGCGAGGCCAATGACAAAGTGACCAAGCTTTTGGTCAATCTATTGCCAAGCACCATCCTTTGCAAAATTGGAGAATTTGAAGATGCAAAGGAATTGTGGAGTAAATTGGCCAAGCTTCATGAAGAGATCCCCTCCACTATACAAGAGCAAGAAGAATCCAGAGAGGGTGACTCTTTGGAGCAAGACCAAGAGGAGGACTCCGAGGTTGAGAGATGCTCAATCTCCGAAGAAGAAGTCCAAGAAAGAGCTTCATCTTCAAGGGAGTGCAATGAAGAGAACAAGGAGGGAGCATACTCCTTGTTCCATGTACAAGATGATGAAGCCTCCACCTCTAGGATTGAGGAGTGTAGATCAATGAACCCGGAGCAAGAAAAGACCTCCACATCCGGGTCAAGTGAAGAAAAAGAAGACGATGCCACCTCCACAAGTCAAGTCAAATCTATTGGAGGAGTATCATCTTCGGTTCAAGAGGAAACTTCTACCTCCGGATCCAAAGGAGAAAGTGTCATCCCTACACAAAAAGGTATAAACATTTCAATTAATAATAAAAATCATATTATATGCTTTGAATGTAGGGAACATGGGCACTACAAGAGCAAGTGCCCCAAATTGGCCAAGAAGAAGGGTCAAGTGACACAAAAGGACAAGGAGAAGCCCAAGGAGATCACCCCCGGGACAAAAAAAAGCAAGGAGCACATTGTGTGCCTCTTGTGTTAACAAAAAGGGCATTACCGAAGTCAATGCCCCAAGGGGAAGAAGATGGTCAAGGCTCAAGGAGGCACTAGTCAAGGGGGAGCCTCCAAGGTAAAGAAGAAGGTAACATTTATTGAGCCTACCCCTTTACGTTATGGTAAAAAGTATGATAGTTCAAATTTTTATCATTTTAATGCAATTTACCATAAGAATAGAAAGCATGAGGGCATTAAGGAAAAGCATGTGGCCCTACATGCCAAGACTACCCAATCTAAGGTTAGGAAGGTAGATAGACATTTGGGCAAGAACACTAAGGATAATAGATACAAGCCTAAGAATAAAAATGCTCATGGATCAAATGAAAAATCAAATACTAAGGACTTAGTGAGGGAAAATCAAGTCTTGAGGTCAAGACTTGATAAATTAGAAAAGACCCTAAAAAGATTGGAAAATATCCTATTAGGGCAAAATGAGCATAACCTAGGTTTAGGGGTACAAAAGTCATCAAATGGCCATAGAGGTTTGGGATACAAACCCAAAGCAAAAAAGGATGTGCCTAGTTATCATAGGGTTCCATATAGTTATGGAACAAACCCTAAGTCTAGAGGTCAAGTCAAGGATACAAGGGAAGATATCCCTAGAAGTATCTTTGCAACCAAAGTGACTAAGACTTCTAAGAAGTCTAAGAAAGTCACTAACAAGGCCACAAGGGAGGCTATCCCTAGAGTTGACCTAGAAAATGTGACCAAGGCTTCTAAGAAGCCCAACAAGGTCACTAGGAAGGTATCTAGGGAAGTTATCCCTAGTGAGTACCTAGAGCATCCAAGGAGCACCAATAGGTGTTGGATTCCTAGGAGCATCTTTTCTACCCCATAAATGGGTTAGAGAGTGTCAACTCCGATTAGAAGGGTAGTTAACCCAACTTTGAGGAAATTGACACTCAAGGAGTATTTTCAAGGTTTTTGTTAACCTTTGAAAATGAAATGGAATTATTATTTACTCCTTGAAAGAGTAAAATGTGCCTAATGGTGGAAAAATTGATTTTATCTTAAAATGGCATAAATTGGGAAAATCTAGAGAAATACCAAGTTGGGATTTTGGTATTCTCTTAGAAAGTTAAGGCAATCCGGGCCTTGATTTATATGATTACTCTTGAGGAAAAATGGAATATGTCAACATTTGAGGATATGCTTAATTTTTAAGTGGCATAAACAAATCAAGAGAAATAGAAATGTCAATTTAGGTTTTGGCATTTCTTTGAAGCATTTAGGGCAATCTAGGTTTAACGTTTTAAGTTAAAACCAGTGGTATATTTTGAGTTAGCTAAGTGGTTAAGGATACTTAGAAAGGTAATTTAGGTATATTTTATTTATGCTAAACTTTGCCATGATTGTTTGCCCATTATATGCCATAGCATCATGTTTTATTTTTTTTTATTCATGTTTTATTATGAAAAATCCAAAAATACCATGTCATGACATTCATACATCATGTAGTTATAGGATATTTTCTTTTGAAAATTATTTCCTTTTGATGTATGCCATAACATAATCATGCATTAAGTTTAATTCCTTGTAATTAAGGACAAATGGTATTTAACAACACTTATCAACAAGTAACATCCTTGGTGGATGTTTACCACTCAAAATGCCCAGATAGATATGCATGATCCCTAGATTAGGGCAAAACCAAATTTTACATCTCACAAAGACCTATAAGATGACTTGTATGTGTTTTGTCCACAATAGATACAAGTGAGATGTTAGGATAATGAACAAAACTCAACATGTTGATTTAGTGCATTTTTTTTTTAGTTTTAGGTTCATCAAAACACATAGTTATGTGTTTTCCTATCATTGGGAAAGCTAATGTACAAGTCATGTGCATTAAGCCCAAGGAATGTGATGGGATATTGGTTTTGAAAATTATTTTAAAATGATTTTGGAAAACTTTGGTGAAGGCTATCTTTTGATAGTAATCACCATTGAATAGTTAGACACAAACTTGAAGAAAACACTAAAGTCTTTGCAAGTTTTCAAGTTTGTGTCAATCTTTGAAAATATGATGTATTTTCATAGAAAACTATTTTTCCTTAATAATATATGCCCTAAATAATGTCTACACGAAATTTCATTATTTTTGGATTTTTGTAGAATTTTCTAGGGGTTTCTGAAGTTGGCTGAATTTAAAATTCAGCAACTATCAGAGCTCCGATCGATCCATGGATCGATTGGAGTGTCTGACTCGATCAGTGGATCGATTCAGAAGGCAATTCTAGCGAGCAGAAGCTCGCTGGATCGATCAGCCGATCGATCCAAGAAGACTGAATCGATCAGTGGATCGATTCAGCAGGGTTCAATCGATTGGAACCCAACTCCAATCGATCGAAGATGCTGATTTTGGCTGGGAAAGCTTATTTTCAGCATTTTGAACCTATTTTAGTCTAGGTAACCATTCCAAACCCCTGAAAATACATTTGTATACATAAAAAGGGTGTTTTCGTGTGAAAAACAAGGATGGATTGGTTAAGGAAGGCTAAGTTGAAGTTTAGGTTGAGGTTTGTGTCAAATTTTGAATATTTGAACCTCAAAACTTCTAAAATTGGGTTTCCTAAAGTTTTGGGGATTCCAAGTCATTGTTGGTGCAATGACAGAAGTTACCACCATGTCTTTATGGGGAGGGACTCTTTAAAGACATAAAAATTATTTTTCATGAACCTTGGAAGGTGGTTAACCTTCCGTTAAGAACATGCTCAAGGTTGAGCGTTTGAACTTTAATGGGGAGTGAATATCCTCATTATTCAAGTGGTTTCAAGTGGCTAATGCTCAAGGATAGGCATTTGCCTACATTGGGGGAGAATGTAGGGTTAAGATTAATGAAGGGTATGGGACCTTCATTATCGTGCTGATCACAACGAGTGAAGTTGTGAACAACGATGAGCAACTCTTCAGGGGGAGTTTCAAGAATTTTCAACAAGTGGGTTTGTTAATGTGTGCCAATAGGGGGAGAATGAAAGGGAGTAAGTTAGGCTTTTATCACCTAGAGGGAGTTTGTCCTCTTAGGGGGAGAATGAAGGGCTTAACTTATGTATTCATTACCTAGTGGCATGAAGAAGGTTTAGGCTATGGGATTAGCCTAACTTACATGTGGTATTGTAAGTGATAGTGTTGGTATTGTCAAACATCAAAAAGGGGAAGATTGTTGGTGCAACATCCCTCAGGTCAAGGTTGACCTGGTTGACCAAGCTTGAGTCTTGGTTTGGGTTTCGATGTTTGACAATACAAGGTTGATTAAAGAAGAGTCAAGTAGGTCAAGGATGACCGGATACCTGACTGGGAAGTCCTAACTGGGATGATAGGCAGAAGAAAGTCCTGGTGAGTGAAGTCAGGTGAAAATCCTGGTGAGTGAAGCAGGTGAAAGACCTAGTGAGTGAAGCTAGGCAATTGGAAAAGTCCTGGTAAGTGAAGCCAGGCAAGAGAAATCCAAATGGGTCAAGGTTGACCAGACATCTAGTGAGAGTCCAAATAGGTCAAAGGAATTGACCGGATACTTGGCACGAGGAAGAAAAGTCCAAGTAGGTCTTAGGAAGTGACCGGATACTTGACAAAAAGAGAAAAGTCCAAGTGGGTCAAAGGGATTGACCAGACACTTGGTGAGAGAGTCCTAGCTGGTCAAGGGTGACCGGATGCTAGGTCTTATGTACCAACAAGTCATGGTTGACTAGATGTTGGTTTAGGGGGCTTTGGACTTGGTTTTGGGCAAAAACCAATATCTGGATTGATCGCCCGATTGCAGCAAGTTCGATCGATCCGTGGATCGATCCAGATCCGGATCGATCGGTGGATCGATCCAGAAGATCCGGATCGATCGGCCGATCGATCCGGTGAGTCCTCGCGAACCTCCGGATCGATCGGTGGATCGATTCAGAGGTCCCAATCGATCGCTGGATCGATTGGGACGCCGCCGCGATATGGCCGGATCGATCCGTGGATCGATCCAGGCGTTCTCCACAAGCGCTGGATCGATCCGTGGATCGATCCAAAGCCTCTCCGATCGATTGGGAGCAATCCAATCGATTGGGATTCGACCGTTGGCGTCGTTTATAGCTGTTGGCGTGCGATTCATTCAGCATCTCTTCACCGATTCATTCCAGATTCATCACAGCTCCTCCCCAGCACTCTCTAAGTTCCTCACCGCCAGTTCTTGAAGGTTCTTGGAGGTTCATCCAAGTCAAGAGGCGAGTTGCAACGAGAAGAAGAAGAAGCTAGAGTTTTTATTGCATTTCTTGTAAGCTTTTGTTTATTCTTTACTACCATTTCTTCTACTTGTATTGAGAGTCTTGTAGGGCTTCTCCGCCTTCGGTAGTTACCGAAAAGGAGTGTTTATTAGTGGAGGTGTGTGTGTGTGCGTGGATCCTTGGACTAGTCACCTCTTGTGAGGTGGATACCAAGTAAAATCCTATTGTTAGCATTGTTGTAGTTTGTTTCTTTGTATTCCGCTGCGCATCACCTTGAAGAAACAAGCAACGAAGCACGACGAGCACACGCGAAGCTATTTCCCCCCCCCTCTAACTACTTTTCGGTCCCAACACCAACAAGGTCCATTAGGCTAGTTATCTCTTAGACACAACATAAGTCCTTTTTTTTTAGTTTTTTTTTGGATGGTTTTAGCACAATGAGTTAATCACGACTACAAATTTCTCAAAATGGAACATTCCACAGCTTAGGAGATGCCATGGGGTGCATTTGGAGGTAGTGAGAAATTAAGAGACACTTAAATAAAAGGGTTTCTTCTCAAAGAGTTTTTTGTGTCTAATAAGTGCTAGAGGTGAGGTTTTCCACTTTTCACCATCAGTGTTGAGGTAAAGCAAACTGAGAGGTATTTTGCAAAAGGTTATATAGACTTGAATTATCTCTGTAAACTTAACCTATGCTGAATCACATCTAATTGTTCATGTCTTTCTTTGAATTTTCGTGCCACTCTACTAAGGGGGATTGAGATTTTACCATGTGACTTTGTGCATGAAGCTATTATTTCATTTTACATGCATCAAATTTGGATTTCTAAGGCAAGTGATACTAATGCGATCTCCAACCCCATCCAGCAGTATCAGAGCACTTGTGATCTCAAGAATTGGTTTTGTTCTACTTAATAGATGTTTCTTCCTCTTCCTTTACTAATCTAAACTCTTCAAATGTTTTCATCACTAATGAAATGCTAGAACAATTTCACACAATTATAGAGGATTTCTACTACACCATGAAGCAGCATTTCTAGCTTCCAATTAATCTACCTATTGTTCTCAAAATTCATTCAGTATCCGACATGAAGATCATGAGCTAAGAACAACTGGATCGACAAGAACAATGAATCAAAGTCCGTCACTGAATCCATTAGAGTAGGAATGAAAAAAGGATAAAGTTTTCGAGAAAGCAGCAGAACCTCCAGTTGTCGGAGTCGGCGTGGGTCCTCCGAACGGTCATGGGCTTGAACCACTCAGAGAAGTCCCGATCGAAGAACTCCCAGTCAGGCAGGAGGATCCCGCCGATCCCTACGATCCCGAAGGCGTATGTTCCGAGCATCTTCTTGAGGGACAAGGTACACATACCGACAACAGCCATCAGCACTGCGAGCGACAAAAGGCTCGTCTGCAGTGCCGTCTCACGCCTCATCTCAGCCCTCACCGTAGCCCTAGAAGTAGTAGAACGGGAGGAGAAGGAGGTAGTGGTGGTGGCGGGGGCGGCTTCGGCGGCGGCGGCGGCGGCGGCGGAGAGAGTAGGCGACGTTTGGGAGCGGCCATGGACGGTAGAAATGTGCTTGCGAAATGGGGCGTCGCTGTCGCGTGTCGCCGCCCAGGGACTGCCCGCACTGCAGGACAGAAACGATCCCCTGCAAAACCTCGTTTAAAAACTGTCCTATTCTGCGTTGGATCTTCGACACGTGGATAGTTAGTTCGGGTCCTGAAGTGCCTTTATTTTTTAATATTAATTATTTTTATATTTAAAATAAATAAAAATAATGATTTTTTGTTTTTTTTATTTTATAATTGACACTTTATCCGCATTTATTAATTCTATTTTAATTCATAAAAATTTGTATGTATAAACATATGCATTTATTGTCAATAATAAAAATATAGATAATGTTTAAATTGAATATTGTATATCTCTATTTGGCTGGTATACCGTATACACATATTTATTTTTAAATAAATAAAATTTAAGAGTTCCTTTTATACTAAAATGATTGAGTATTTTTTTTAACAATGAGATTTTTTTCTCAAAAATTTTATATATTTTTTAAAATACATATTCTTGAAATTTTTAATATTTTATAATTTTAATTAATAAGAAATAGTTTTGTAATATAACTTTGTGTTATAGGATTTGTATCTCTAGTATAATACTAAACCTATTACAACACAAAACTCATACTTAGTCTCACTCCATGAAGCTTTTCCATGGCACCAAGTCTTCTTCATCCTTAAGGTCTCTAAGCACAACATTCAACATTGCATTCGCCTTCGCATAGAAACCGACATTCATATCACGAACTAAAGCATGATTTCTTCTCGAACTATTAGTACACAAATCATATCGGAGCTCAACAACAATGAAGAAAAAACGAACCAGGGTTTTTCTTCACTATGAAGGATTCAAGTAAAGGCTCATCACATTAACAATACATTACAATAAATATTCCTTCCAAAAAAAATTATCATAATTTAAACAAAAAAAGAAAATAAATTTCAATTGTCATACAACAATCTCTCTCGTATCGAAGTTTCGTGTTCATGGTAAGTTCCTTGTTATTTCGAAAGAGAGCATGAGCTTCAACAATATACTATATGCATCCTTTTCTTCTCATTGAGGAATGAAGTAGCCCACAAATTTGAAAACTGTATGTTCGTTGCTCTTCAACTCCTGCTAGTGAGACTCTCGTAGAACAGGATATACCCGTGATCGGTGTTGCTGGAGTACTCCTGCGCGGACCCGAAGAAGGTTTGCACAGCGGATTCATCAATCATCTCCACGTTTTCGTCATCAAAGAACAGCCAGTGGTTGTGGCTCTTAACGAGACTGACGTAGTGACCGTGGTTGGGACCACTTCCTACGTGAACCACAACGGAAAAGAGTGAATACTCGATGTCGGAATCTTCTATGGTGTTGTTGAGCTTCAACTCCAAAGGGAAGACAACCCGGTAGGAAAGCTTCTTGTTACGGCCGAGCTGCTCAACGTACTTGAAGCGCTTGAGATGCATTACTAGGATGTTTGGGGGCTTCTTGATCTTCATCCTCTTTTGAGCCTCCTGCAAACTGACACAGAAAATACTCACATCGTCAATTACCAAGACAAATTATCGGTCACACATAATCATAAGATGAAGCAAGATAAATACTCATCGATGGCAGATCTTTATCCTGCTTAAATACTACTGTAGACATCACATTCTAATATGAAAATGTGTGAAAAATGGAGATGGTCATTGATGGAAATGTGTGATGATGAAACCTCTACCAAGTCCAAATCAACATCTCTATATTCTACTAATTCACTAAATATATATACATTTGTGACCTCAAAATCAAAATGAGGTACCAAATCAACATGTAACCGACAAAGGCATGGTTCACCTATTTCATCAAGGATCTAACATATTAAGTTCTAAAGATGAAGCCTTTGAAGTTCAAGGAAATGAAGTTGACATCTCCCATTGGTCAAAAGTTAAGTTGATTTAATATTCTTTCTTACTTCAATAGCCCCACTATGCTAACGAAAAATATACCTTGACAACATAACAGCTTTTCAACTTGAAAGGATGAAGGGACAGAAGAGGAGGGAAGGGAATGAATCATTCAGTAGACACAATGAAAAGAGATATCACATCCAAGTCTGTGTGCATGTGTATTGACACCATGATAGTCAAGATGGTGATTCAAATCTTACGATCCCACAACCTGATCGATCTAATTCCCATATGGGATCTGAATTGCATTAGGATCTTACCAACTTACGATTCAATCCTATTTGTGCTTACTGTTTCTGCATGGGACGTTGATCCTGACAGCCTAGATATTATATTTAAATTCAACTAAGCATTTGAAAGATTAACATTTACTTTAGCGAATATATTTTTTTTAAAAGCTTTAAACCAAGTACCTAGATATAACATTCTTTCAACTACCAAGTACAAAAGTCCTTTTTAATTGTTATCATTATCATCATCTTATAATTATCATTCATCATATTAACTAAACATATATTCTAAAAGAAAGAAAAACACATGAACATCTAGAAAGAGTTTTTCTTTGGTCCCTTTCTCTCAATCTCAGCTCTTCCTCTCTTTTATTCACACAAGTAAACAGACCAAAAGAATTTCATCCCTAATGGCAATGTAAAGAAATGGAACACAGCATTTCTGATTTACATATTAGATATACAAAAAAGTATCACCTGCAGATTGTTAGTCAGCAATGCGAATAAATGCAAAAAAGAAGGTAAAAACAAGTACCATGAATCCCAGGGCAAATGAGCATAATTTAAATATAGAAGCCATGTAGATAGATCACCTGCAGCATTTATCACAGAAGAACTTATCCTCTGCATTTAAAGTCTCTGTTGAGCTAAAATTCTTGAGACAACTTGTTATGGAACTGTTTTGCTCGATGTCAAGGCTTAGGTCAAAAAATGTCTCATCTCTTGCAGTAACAGTTTCACATCGTAGGCATCTCGTTTCATTCGTTAAAATGCCCTGAATAAATAAATGTGGAAATGGTGGTAGACAACAAAGGGGTAGGTCTGTAACTGATCAGGATTCAGGGTTTCTACATGTAACTACTATTATCAGAGGACGTTAACTTGAGTTACCTGAAAACTTTTGTGAACCCATGTAACAAAGGGTTCTTTCTTTACACCATTGGCTAGAGTATTGTTTGTATCATTTGCAACTTGAGCTAACGTCAATGAGCCATCCGGGGAAGACTTTGCATTATTACACTCTTTCTCCAGAATATCAACAAGCTCATTTAGCAAAAAGTTCAGAAACTCATGAGCATCCTACAAACACCCAGAGAGAACTCTGAATAAGCTAGAACATTTTGCCAATTAGAGCTAGCTTTATCCATACCAATAGAAGATTATATTTATATTAACTTATCGACAAAGTTTAATATAGAGAGCTTCAAAACTGATTTACCTGATGCATATAGCTGCGGAAGAGCTCGTTTTCTTTCTTTACTCTTTGTACAAAACGCCTAGGAGAGACAACACCAGTTTTCTTCTTTTGAGAGCAGATCTGTATCAGATTTTGCAAAAATATGGCCAATGTATGTGAGGAGAAATTTTGCAGTGAGAAAATTATCAAAAATTTTAAATGAAGATAGCATCAGCATGAATAGTTGAGTGTGTGTAATTCAGGTCAATCAATAGCATAGTTAGGAATGTTTGCCAATCAAGCGTATATAGACTATAGAAGAAGCACCGGTGAGAAACAAAATTCAAAGACTTCAATAGTAGCTACAACTTTAAGAGGCATTCAATACCTGGGAGAGAGACCTTTTAAATGTATAAACAAAAGTAACTAGAACAATAATTATTAGGAGGTAAATCACATTCACTAATCAATCACATACCTGGGAAAACAGATCTGCCAGACATGTCAGAAGATTTTCATCTGCCTCTACCAGGCTCTTTTTGTTCTCATAATACTCCAGCAATTGCTCACGGAATGGGACACAGAAATAAAGTGCCTGCACACAATGATCCATAATTATTCCAATTTATCAACAAGATCAGGACGACGGGACTTGTAGACAAAGGCTCTTAAATGAATCAATTGTTCTTATTTCATTAGTCTCCATGGTTATAAAATAACTTCTGTATCACACTAGAGGAAGATTCAAATATATATATATATATATATATATATATATATATATATATATATATATATATATATATATATATATAGTTTGTCATGGTCACCACACCATCTGGTTGACAAAATTATCACGTACTACCCTTCAGCATATATTGTCCTCATTTATAAGTGTATATGGGGGGGAATTTCTTTTCATTTCCTGCGTCAAAGAAGATGCTGCATAACAACAAGAATTCAAACTACACATCGATTTTAAGCCTAATTGCATACCCAAGTAAAGATTTGGAGCAAAGAAGAGCAAGAAATGCAACCAAACTAACAAAGTCATTCTTTTTACAATTCCCATCAAGAAGAAGCCAGCCAAACTAACGAATCAAGCAACACAAATGATAATATGATATCCAAATAGCTGAAATAGGGAAAGAAAAACCTGCAAGACGCTGTTGCAGTAGCAGGTGTTGCCGAAGTTCTCCAGCCCAAAGTAGCGCTCTCCTTCGGGGAACTGCTCGCCGAGGGCCTTCTCCAGCTTCGACCCCGTCGCGCCCATCACCATCCACTTCCGCAGGCCTCAATCCAGGCGCGCTTCCTAGGGCTTTACAAGATACTACGACGGATCAGGGAAAGAATTCCTAGGGTTCCTCCTGCTGCTGCTCCGCTTTTCCCCGATCGATCTCTCCGCTTTGGAATTTTGTAGCGAAGAAGGAAGCGATCGTGATCGAGTTGGAACGGTGGGTAAAATGCTTCGGTAATGTGACGTGGCATCCAGCGGTTGGGTGTGGCCATTGAAGAATGTCCTACGAATAACACCTGATCCTAAATTGGTTGTTTTATTACAATTGTCATAAATTTTTAATTATTAAATAAAAAAATAATATATTTATTTTAGTAAAATATCAAAATAAATATTAATAATTTAAAAAAAAATCTATAATTTTAGACCAACCTCATTATTGTAATATGTTCTAATAAGGTGATTTTAATGTTTAATTTTATGAGAATCATGTTATTTTACGAGAAACGTAATTTATTGCTCTAGCAAACCATCGAGATGAGATGACGAGGACTTGCGAGTTGTATTTAATCAAGCAATATGTAACTTCTTAATAGCTCAATTATTTTTTGTAAGCAATTTAGTTTTTGGATTAAGTAAACCAATGCATACACAACCTCGAAAAGTCTATATAATGGTTGATTCCATTGAGGTTCCGAATGGCAATGCTAGTTTGGTTCTAGACTCGCGAGGAACGGGCAATGCCAAACTTGGATGAATGGTTGAAGCATCGAAGCGTTAGTCGCCATCGGCCAAACTCCATAGACGATGGTATCATATGTCAACCTCATGATTATGGTTAGAACTATGAATCAAACAAATGCATATACTTTTTATATTACTCCCATGGTATAGCCGAATTGATAGTCGGATGACAAAGTTATTTCATTGTATGCATACATAGAAGTCTATCTAATGATTGATTCCATTGAGATGACATTCACCACCAAGAGACCTAGTTAGGGGAGATTCTTCGCAAGTCGATTGAAGATCGGTGTATCAAGCATTAATCTAAGACTCCTTGATCTTAAGGCCAATCAAGAGTTCATCTCAAATTAGTGAAAACCTCAAACTTTGAAACAAAAACCACACTAAAGCATTAGACTGACTGAACCAACAAAAGAATTTATGTGAGAGGAGCATCTAAAGCAGGTACCTCATCCCTGTGTTTGAATAAGCAACACTCGCAATCTCGTTGCTCTGCTTAACATCTTCGTAAACTTTCAGGGCACCCTCTGAGAATTTTGTCAGCCTATCAAACACCCTCGTCAAGCTTGCTTGCAGATCATCCAAGTTTAAATGTTTCTCACAATTTCCATCTTCCTTGCTCTCGGGTACTCCATTTTTTTCCGGTTCATCAGGCACTTTGCCTAGCTCCTTGTAGTCTACTTGATGCTCTAATGCATTGTGAATAACCAACACAGTGCCCTTGATAGAATCAAGGAGTTCTTCAGCGCGAAGTGAGTTGAGCCCTGAAAGCCAGTCACTGCAAACTACAAATATCGGCGGAGAAATGGCTTGACGAGGTGGAAAGAGAGGCTTCTTCCTTCCTTTTCTGCGTTCCTGTGGTTGCAAAATGCATTTTTGAAGCCAGCCATTGAGTGCTTTCAGGTAGGACTTATGAGCATCATCCCAGTTCAGAAAGCGGGAGCCAAAGTATTCAAGTTCGCGTTCTAGGTGAATCAAAGCCTGTTTGTAAACTTCACTTTGTGTTGCGGCCGCCAAGGTCTTCGCATGGTAAGCCAATGATATTTTGATGAATTGTGTGTGATGGCATTCGAGCATTGCTTTCCACATCTTTGTCAACCTGAAAGATCACCAATCTAGTTTTAGATTATATGATTGCACACTATAGACACTAGACAGAACAAAGTTAAGTTTGGATTAAAAATGCATTGATCTAAATATGAAATAATGTGATTGTGCTCGAATATCGGTATTGGCAGAAAATATTGTGAATAAAGACATGCAAAATACTGCATAATTGCACTACAATGATAACCAATACATAGAAATTCAGTACATGGATCTTCACTTTGTTGTTACTATGAGGTAGATAGTGGATGCTAACTATCACTAGGGTTGAGCAAAATATCGGTCGAACCGAATTAATTGACCGAATTGAACTAAAGCGGTTTGGTTAATTCAAAATTTTAATTTTTTTTTAAATATAGTTTCCGTTCAGTTTCGAGTTTAGAGCTTAAGATATTGATTTATCCGATTAAATTGAACCGGAGTCTAGAGATATAATTGTTGGTGCAATCGACCTCTATGGTTTCGATGTTTGATAATGTACCTTAGTTTGGTCAGTTTAACCAAGGGTTGATCTAAACATGACTTAATGTTTGGAAAAGAAAAGTCTAGTCAGGACTAGATGACTAATAAGAGCAAGTCCTAACCAAATGATAGACAAGTAAGAAATCTACTGAGTGACTAGTCTTAACTGGAGGTTAGGCAAGGGGAAGTCCAGGTGAGTGAAGCTAGGTAGTGAAACTCCTGATAAGTGAAGTCGGGCCCTAGTAAGTGAAGCTAGGTAGGGGAAATCTTGGTGAGTGAAGTCCGACCCTAGTGAATGAAGCTAAGTAGTAAAAGTCCTAGTGAGTGAAGTCATGCAATGAAAGTCCTAGTGAGTGAAACTGGTCATCCCTAAGGGAAGGCAACCCTAGGTAATATGTGATCGACTGATTTCCGATTGACCACACGCAGTCGACCGGATCAGCGAATTATTAATAATGCTAACACTGTTTTGTCTTTATTATTTTATATCTATGGTGCTAACTCAGTGTTGCAGGCAAGTCTTAGTAGATCAACTTGGTCAAGTACTAAGCAAGGCTAGAGAAAATTTAAAGATGTCTGAAGGACCAAATGTTTGACAGGTAAGTAAAAGTAAATCACTGGAGGAGAGTGACTCGATGAGAATGCGTCCCAATTAAGGGACAGTAGGCGTCGGTTCAGGTTAGGTCCATTTTGGATCCCTAATCTTGAAACCTTGACTAGTTCTTGCTCCTAGGAGGACAGGAACTAATTACTACTTATTATCACTGTGCTAACTTTGTTTTGCATGTTAGATGTTTTAAATTTGGACTAGTACAACTTGCAGGGCAAAAGGAGTAAAAAGCCTTCGGATGAATAGTACCCGAAGACGCCTTCGCACTGTTCATGGAAGGCGCCTTCAAGCCATTGAAGGCGCCTTCCAAGGGATAAACTTTGGACCCCGTCACAGATAAGGCACAGCGAAGTCAGGATCAAATTTACCACGCCTTCAATGGCTATGGAAGGTGTCTTCCATGCCCTTTATAAGCCAGTCTAGACCAAGCATCAATACACAACTGATATATGAGCTACTGCGCGTCCATTTGAGGTTCCAATTGCTCCAACTTCCTGCTGTGACTCTGCTGCGAAGCTACTGCGCCCGACTACTGCTCCGAGGACTTCCGATTGCGGCCGATAGACCGACACCGACACACGAGCATTTTTCACTTCGATCCCTACATGTCGATAACAAAGTTATTTCCTTGTACTTAATTATTGAAAAAGGGAAGTGTAGCGTGTTACACTTCGCCTATCTTCTTTGTACTCGATCCCCTCTTCCGGAGATACCGGAAGAAGTATTTTAGTGGATTACCCATCGATAGGTTCGCGAGACCTGAGTCTTGGAGTAGGAGTCACCGAAGGCTCCGAACTAAGTAAAACTGACCGTGTTTGATTGTGTTCATTTTCTTAGTTTTTCGCTGCGTACTCATCTTTTAAAATTCAAAAAGAACAAATTTTCAAAACCACGTGATCCCCCCCCCTTTTCTCACGTGCGACTCGATCTAAGAAGTGGTATCAGAGCGAGATTCTGCTCTGAATGGGTGCAACCACCAATCAAGCCAGGGGAAATTATTTTATTTTCTTTGGATTTCAATTTTTCGCATTATATTTGAATCGGTAAAGTTTACCTCTTCAAATAACTTTTCTTTCTTCGATTTTTACTCGAAGTTGATGCAACACCACTCGAGTCATCGATTTTTCCTTTTTACTTCAGACTCTACTAATCCAAGACCTAGTCTTGAGACATTCTTTTTTATTTTCTTGCGAGATATTTGAAATGGAGCACAAAGAGACGCTCGGGCGAAATGTCAATGAACCACCTCCATATGAAATGTACATGAGGCACGAATTCAATCTGTCAAGGATGCAAATGGAATGCTTCATCATGATGGGCGACTTCGACTATGAAATAGCATTGAAAAGAACTAACTCAAAATTCAAAAACAAACCAAAATGTAATAAACTTTATTTTAGAGTTATTGCCTAATAAAATTGTGTGCAGAATCGGAGAATTCAAATATGCCTACGACTTTTAGACCTAGCTAAACGAACTTCACGAGGATGTGTCACAACTAGAACATCGTGTCAAACTCAAGCTCGGATCTGAATCTGAATATTCAAAGTCATCCTCAAACCTAGACTTAGAAGAATCAGATCAAACCAGCTTCATGACATTAATAGCAAAGGAGGTAGAAGAATCTGAATCAGAACAAAAGTTAGAATCCGAATCTGAAATGACAGTGGACAAGGAGGAGAATCCTAATAAGGATTCAAAAGGTAAATTTGTAAATTTAAAAGTTAAAAATTATATAACATGCTTTAAGTACAGTGAAAGAGGACATTACAAAAGTAAATGCCCCACTTATAAGACTCAAACTACACAACTGGAGTCAAAGCAAAAATCAATATCAAAAGTCCAGAAAGGAAAGGAGCACATCCAATGTTTCAAGTACAGACAGATGGATCACTACAAACATCAATGCCCATAAAGAAAATCCATGGATCCAGGGGGAGCAAAGGTTTGTAAGTTTACAGTACATGAAAATCCTATTTTTTCTACACGTGTTAATAACTTAGACAACCACTATTGCTCAAGTTTAGACTCTCCTCAAGAATTAGATATGCTTGCTCACTTAAACAAATCAATTAACTCAAACAATTTAACTAATAAAGTTAACTTAAATCTAAATAAGAACAACTCAAAGTCATCATATAATGTTTTAAAGTTTAAAAATTTATCTTCAAACATTAGAAGGTTAGAAAACGAAACAACTTTTTGAAAGATAAACTTAATAAACTAGAAAAAATTATTAATGATTTTATCAACATACAAAATTTAGGCTTGGGTTACAAGTCTAAATCAAATTTAAAACTTAAACTTCATAAACAAAATTATAATCAATTATTTTTTAATTATGAAACTAATTAATAAAAATAAAATAAAATCGACACAAACACAAAACCTAAAATCTAAGAATATATTCCGGGGGAGACTCCAAACTAGTTGGCATCTTCAAAATCAATAAACTTACCCGGATGGGTAATTAGGACTAGTCTAAAAAGGGACAAAAGTTTAACTTGATTAACGGTATTGGTGAAGTTTTGGATGATAGTAGGTTAGGAAAACTCTGTCTATGCATGTCTAGGAAGATATGACTTCGACCTGATGCATTTGACTTAATGGAACTAACGAATCTTAACTGGTTAAACAACCAGAGTTTTATACTAAGTTCAGTGGATAGGACTATTTGAAAATTTTCGAAGGTATGGTTACTCTAATGATGTCCGGGTAACTCACCACATTTCAGAAGTTTATCCAAATAATATTTATTTGTTGAACCCAAAGCTAAACTTGAATCTAACACAAAGTTAAACTTAATCCTAAAATTCAACCTAATTCATCTCACAACATTATAGAATTTCCTGATTGAAAATATAGATCGGGTAAGATGACTAAGGATTTAATTCAAATTCAAATTATAAATTAAATTAAATTAAAAATAAATTAAACTAAAATTAACCTAAAATTAAATTATAGTAAATTAAATTAAAATATACTTTTAATTTAACCCTAAAATCGAATTAAACATATGTTAATTAACGTATTACATTACTTTAAAAATATTTTAAAAATCGTTTTGGAAATTATTTTAAAAATTCTTTTTAAAAACCTATAAAAATTACTTTTTAAAAAAAACTTTTAAAAATTATTTTAAAAATCTTTTAAAAATTACTTTTAAAAAATTCTTTTAAAAATCTTTTAAAAATTACTTTTAAAAAATCTTTTAAAAATTACTTTTAAAAATATTTTTAAAAATTCTTTTAAAATCCTTTTAAAAATATTTAAATTTATTTTTTAATTTATTTTTTTAAAAAACCTTTAATGAAATCATAAACTTAAAGTTTAATTAATTTAATTAACTTAAAGTTTAATTAATTTAATTAACTTAAACACAAATCTTGATTCAACAAATAATCAACTAAAACTTAATCTAACTTAAAACTTAAGACTTAAATTTAATTAAATAAATTCAAACATAAATTAAATTTAAACTTCAATAATATTTACCTTAGTTAATTATTTCAAATTTTATCAACTTATCTAAATTTAAGTAACAATCAAGTAACCCAAATTTTAATTAGTTAATCCCAATTTAATAATTCATTTAATAATATGAATTTTAATTATTATAATCAATTAATCAAACCAATACTAGTGTAAATTAATCAACTGAATAAAATTAATTACTTTAAATAATTAATTCAATGTTTACTATTAATCTAAAAATAATTGTAACTTATTTGTTAATTCAAATTAAGATTAAATTATAGTTAATAAGTTAATCAGATGTTTAATAATTACTAATCTTAACTTAATACATTAACATATGATCTATTCATTAATCGGTTAATATGAAAACAACTTGACTTAAATATAACTCAAGATTAAACTAAAATTCTATTTCTAAATTCAAAATAACTAAATAATCCGTGATTAATTAATGATTCAAGACGTTAATTTATCAAATTCATGATTAATTTTGGATTATTTAAGTTAGAATTTAAAAATAAAAAAAATCAAATTATATCTACCTTGGATAATACATATTAAACATCTCTCTAAACACGTAAAATTACCATTGAAAATCTAGAAAGGTTGAGATGCTAGGAAAAGAAAATTGAGTCATGATTACAATTAGTATACACTCTTTAAAATGATTGTTGACCAACACTTAGTGACTTAATCCTTTAAAGTCAATTATAAACTTATAGACCTAGACACATAGGTGATTAATAAGGGTTTCCTAAGGGCATCCGCAATGCCTTTAACACTTGAACGTGTTAATGCTATTTTTTATTATTTTTTTTCAAATCTGTAAGCATTAACGCGTTCAAAGAACTGAACACGTTAATGCTACAGTGACAATAAAGGGATGACATGTTGGCATTAACGCTTCACTTTAACGTGCGTTGCAGAAGCCCTAAGGAAGTGTCAAATTAAGGGAGAGACGTATTTAAAAGACAAATTTAATCAACATAGTATTTTTAAATCCTTATGAAAATTTCTTTTTAAAAATTACTTTGAAAATTCTTTAACAAGAGTATTTGAAAAATATTTTTCTTTCAAACTTTTGAAATTATTCTAAAATATCTTTTTGAAAAATATTCTAAAGATAGCTTAAATATTCTTTTAATTTGGATTCAACCCCCCAGACAGTTTCCTTATAGTTAACAATGATTCCTAAAGATGTGCCAAGTTGAGGGGAAGTCTTGATTGAAAGATTAAACATAATTTTCAAAATTCTTTCAAAAATCAATTTTACAAATATGTGAAAGTCCGTTTAAAATTACTTTGAAAATCTTTTAAAAAATACTCTTTTGCAAAATTCTTAGTTCTTAACATTATTTGGAATATTGCTTTGAAAACACCTTGAAAAATATTTTGCAAAATTCTTATAAAATTTTATGTTTGAAAATTGTGTGCAACATATCGTTGAAAAATACTAGAAGAATTTTTTCTTTTCAAAAATATTTTGAAAATTGAATGTCAAAAGTTGCTTAAAAAGTTAACTTAAAAACCAACTTTAAAAATTAGTCTACAATACCACCTTGAAAAATTATTTTGAAAATCCCCTTTAACAACTACTCTAGAAAATTACATTTTAATTATATTTTTAAAACACTTACTTATGTCTTTCAAATATTATTGTTGGTGCAAAACCTAATGGAGAGTAACCTTCAGGTTATGTCTTTTTGATGTATGTCAAAGGGGGAGAATGATCTTAAGTTAGAAAAGTTAAGATCTTAAGTTAGAAAAGTTAAGAATATTTCTAATCCCAAACTTTTCAAAATCTCTAGAACTTTGAGAATTAACCCTTAAAGACCCAAGTCTAACTTAAAAAAATTGTCAAACATCAAAAAGGGAAGATTATTGGAGCAATCGACCTCTAGGGTTTCGATGTTTGACAATATACCTTAGTTTGGTCAGTTTAACCACGAGCTGATCCAAACAGGACTTGATCTTTGGAAGAGAAAAGTCTAGTCAGGACTAGATGACTAGCAAGGGTAAGTGCTAACCAAGGATAGGCAAGTGAGAAGTCTACTGAGTGACTAGTCCTAACTAGAAGTTAGGTAAGGAGAAGTCCTGGTGAGTGAAGCTAGGTAGTGGAAGTCTTAGTTAGTGAAGTCGGACCCTAGTGAGTAAAGTTAGGTAGTAGAAGTCTTGGTGAGTGAAGTTTGGTAGGAGAAGTCCTGGTGAGTGAAGTCGGGCCCTAGTGAGTGAAGCTAGGTAGTGGAAGACCTGGTGAATGAAGTCGGGTCGAAGTGAGTGAAGCTAGGTAGTGGAAGTCCTGATGAGTGAAGCCGAGCCCTAGTGAGTGAAGCTAGGTGGTGGAAGTCCTGGTGAGTGAAACTAGGTAATGGAAGTCCTATTGAGTGAAGTTGGGCATCCCTAGGGGAAGACAACCCTAGGTAATATGTGTGCGCGGTCAACCGAACCAGCGAATTATTAATAATGTTAACACTGTTTTGTCTTTACCATTTTATATCTGTGGTGCTAACTCAGTGTTGCAGGCAAGTCTTAGTAGATCAGCTTGGTCAAATACTAAACAAGGCCAGAGAAAATCCAAACAGGTCTGAAGGACCAAATATTTGACAGATAAGTAAAGGTAAGTCACTGGAGGAGAGTGACTCGGTGAGGACGCGTCCCGGTTAAGGGACGGTAGGCGTCGGTCCAGGTTAGGTCCATTTTGGATCCCTAATCTAAGACCTTGACTAGTCCCTGGTCCTAGGAGGACAGGAGCTTATTACTACTTCTTATTATCATTGTGCTAACTTTGTTTTACAAGTTAGATATTTTAGATTTAGACTAACACAACTTGCAGGGTAAAAGGAGCAAAAAGATTCGGATGAACAGTACCCAAGGCACCTTCAAGCATTGGAAGACGCATTCGCACTGTTCATGGAAGGTGCCTTCAATGGCCTGAAGGCACCTTCCAAGGGATAAATTTTGAACCCCGTCACAGATAGGTACGGTGAAGTCAGGATCAGATTTACCACGTTGAAGGTGCCTTCAATGGCTATGGAAGGCGCCTTCTATGCCCTTTATAAGCCAGTCTCGACCAAGCATCAATACACAACTGATATACGAGTTACTGTGCGTCCATTTGAGGTTCCAACTGCTCCAACTTCCTGTTGTGACTCTGCTGCGAAGCTGCTGTGCCCGACTACTACTCTGAGGACTTCCGATCGCAGCCGGCAAACCGACACGGACACGAGCATTTTTCACTTCGATCCCTAACGACGTTATTTCTTTATACTTAATTACTGAAAAAGGGAAGTGTAGCGTGTTACACTTTGACTATCTTCTTTGTACTCGATCCCCTCTTCCAGAGGTACCGGAAGAGGTATTTTAGTGAATTACCCATCGATAGATCCGCGGGATTTGGGTATTGGAGTAGACGTCGCCGAAGGCTTCGAACCAAGTAAAACCGACCGTGTTTAATTGTGTTTGTTTTCTTAGTTTTCCGCTGCGTACTCATCTTTTAAAATTCAAAAAGAATAAGTTTTTAAAACCACGCGATTCTCCCTCTCTCTCTCTCTCTCTCGTGCAACTCGATCCAACAATAATTACCCTGAAGACTTATAATGTTTAACACTCAATTGATAATCATTAGTCAACTTATGATGAAAAAATGGGTGACTGAATTAATTGAATCTTTTATTAGTTCGATTTGTTTGATTTTCATAGGAAAGTTTGGTTAGTTCGGTTAGTTCAATTTTTTTTTTGATTTGTTCTGTTTCGATTTAGGGCTCAGGGTTTAATCGGTTCGTTTATTAACCAATTGCTCACCCCTAACTTATCACCACAACTGCATACAACCTTATCAACTATCATCGATAAAGTTTGACTTTTTATCTTTATTATTCTTTAATCCTTGCACATTTGTTTATAAAAGGGTGTCCTTTTATGATAGCGCAAGTGATTTAATCATGTGTATGCCTAGCATGACAAGAGCAAGTGATTTAATCATGTGTATGCCTAGCATGACCATTTTTCGTGTACTGATATCACAAATGAAGGATTATAAAAGCATACCCTTGTACGAGCTCCATCAGTTGCGGAAGTAGTTCTTCATCTCGCATCTTCTCGATTCTTTTTGAAATTGAATCAACTGAATGAATGGCCACCCTCAATCGAGAGTGCAGATCCTTGACAACAGCTCTGGTTTTGTCGATTACTGCTGCACTTGAATCTCTAGCAATTTGATGCCTGAGTAAGTTGCACTTCTGATCATATGTCCTCCTGATATGCTCACTAGCCTGAAATAACAGAAGATACAATAATGTGACTATGCAAAACGAGTAGCAATTAGTTCATACAATTGGGAATTCAATAACTAATTGGCATACTAAGCGCAACACCAAATCATGTAAACTAGGTCATTACTAAAAGTGTATGATTATTCAACCGGTGAAACTTGTAATTTCAAATCATTTCAAACCAAATACCTTGATTTCATCATATAGTTTCCGTTCCCATGCATATAGCCTTTCGAGTGTGGATGAATGGCTTCCCGATATCATAGAAAACTCATCAACAAAATCACTACAAACGTCTCCGGCATCATCATTTGTAGCTGTTGCAAGAGGACTTTTGGATGATGACGAGAGAGAGGAGATGGAACGGTTCCAAGTGATGATTTTCACAGCATTCTGGTTAGAATCTAAGCAACCCATCAAGTTCAAAGCAATAAGGTAAATTATCAGTAAACTGTATGTTACATTAACGTTAAGAATGCACGATCTTGCATGAAATTTGTTACTTCTAACCTTTATACTTCTGAGAAGTTTCTCCTGTACAACAAACCTGACTTAATATCACCAGAACTGAGTAAGCATGATGTTTGCCTGTGGAACCAAGAATTTCATGACTATCACAAATGAGATATCAGCAATGCAGTAAAACTAATGGAAAACAAGTTATCCACCTATTGTCTCAGTAGAGATGCCAAGCTTGATCCTCTTTGTCTCAAGCATCCTTGAAACCTCATCGCCATCTTCAGCAGCACGAAGAAATCGGTTCTCAATGTCCCTCATACTGGACACAAAATCTTTAGCTCGATGCGTAATGAACTCAGAAAAATCTTCCCTTTCAGGACATATTTCCTTCGCCAGCTCTGTTTCTCTGTCCTTATGACTCTTTTCCCATACCGAATCAGTGGACTGGGGTTCATGATTGGTCATCTTCTCCTTGTGGATATCAAGTGACTCTTCTTTGAATGGAGCAACTTCTGCTTCCTTTATCTGTATCAAACCTACCATCCTACTAACTTTTGAAGTCTGATGGCATTCTGTAGTTGGCATGCTGACTTTGCCAGCGACTCCGCGGGGATCAAAGAAGTCCCATGATGAATTGACATCAAGAGGAGGTGGCGGCGGTGGCGGCGGAAGGGGGAAAGTAAGAGAATCCTCGCCGACAAAATGGTTTGCTGATTGATGATCAAGTGTCACATTTATAGAGGAGGCCCCTGTTGCCCTCATATAGCTCACATTGGCAGCTGTAGGTGTCAATGGACTTGCACTTAATGGCGAACCAACACACTCGACAAACCGAGAAGGTGATGGCGATGCATAAGAAGAGTGTGATGGAGATTTGTCGACTTCAGAAGTAGAAAGTGCTGATTCTACCAAAAGGTCGGCCTCTGCAAACTGCCTGAGGGCAGCCCCAAAGCTGCGAAGAGATTGGATGTAAGAGAGGTGGGCTGCCGATAGAGCATACCTCGAATCAATGACCTGCTTGGTATGCTCTATGCGATATTTGCAGAGAAGCAAAACGCCATTTTTAGATGGTTTCGATGCAGAAGTTCCCATCTCGATGGATGAAACAAAACCCTACTCAGATCATGAAACCCTTGCGCCTCTCAACAAAATCCAACCCTAGAAAACTCGAATCAACGAAGAGACAATGGCCAAGAATCGACCTTCTGGGGGCACGGGATCCAATCCGCACAAAATGCTAGCCTCCATCGTCACATTCCCGTCGCCAAGTCCCGACCATTCCTCCCAAAATCTCGGCTTGGCTTCAGGATCCGGCGCTGCGATGAGAAACAGAACCTCAAGCGGCGGAGCGATGCAGCTGTTTTGGCTTCACCTGACCTGGACTCTCCCCTTTCTTCCTCGGACCGTGCAGGAGGAAGAGGACGAGCACGAGGCCGAATGAGAGACAAGCAAAATAAAGGCGGAGGATTCGAACGGGGAGGAAAGAGACAGCCATGGCCTCGAGTCGCGTGAAATCCTAAAGCAGCAACCAAATACACAGTTATGTCTTCATTTTACATATTTGTCAAACTTTTTTGATATTTCTTAGATACACCCCTCCATATAGTCGACAATGCGATAGCAAGATCTGGGACGAACTCTCCAGGTAGAAGATTCGAATCTCACATAACGAGTTTGACAAACTGTATGATGATGTTGAATCATCTATTATGATCGATTTACCTTTCTTGATTTATTCTGTTAATCAATAAAAAAAATTTTAATGAATCGGGCCTTCGACGATTAATCAGATAGTAGGAGATTGGATCTAGATTATATGAAAAAAAATTCAAATAAGATTATTATGTTTTTATGTTAATTTAGATATTCTGTTCCTAGAATTGACTAATCTTGCAAGTGGACAGCTTGACCCCACTTCCCGCCCGTAGGTAATTCAAAAAATACATATGACTGTTAATGTGGCGCTCTAACATCACGAGTACAAGCACCGTAGACATTTGATATGTCCAACAAGAGAATCAAAAGCTCGTTGTATGGGAGAATGTCTTGTCTCTTATCATCGGAATGTGTCCCGGAAGCTCGATGTGGGAATAAAGGAGTAAATTTTCGAAAGTTATAACTTTTAACTCGGCTATAAGAACAAGACGTTCTTTTATTTGTATCAAAATTGATTCAGAGTTGTAGATTTGTCACAAGACGAAACCCTTAACTAGTCAACTTTTAGATAAAAAAAATATTATTTGAGGACTTTTTAGAGGCTTCGAACCAACGTGATCGAGAATATAAAATTTGATCCGAATATGACTTGCACGTAGGGCTGTAAATGAACCAAGCGTTCGTGAACAAGCTTGGTGTTCGGCTTGGTAAGAGTTTGTTTATATTCGTTTAATATACATAAGATTAATTAAACAAATAAGGTTGAACAACTCGTTAAGTTAAATAAACAACCTTGAACATATATGTGTTCAGCTCGTTAACATTCGTGAACAATGTGTTGAATAAGTGAATGGAGAAGAAATGGAAGAGGAAAGAGGCTCCATTGTGAATGGGAATTTAGTCCCACATTGGAAGTTTCAAGGTAATTTTATTGGTTTATATTGATTCACATACATTGAGGTTGTGAACAAATGCATGGGGAGAGCCTCTCTCTCACGTGTGGGTGCGTAGGGGGTGCAAATCCAGGACTCGGATTTGCACTAAACCAAGCTGACTCGTGTGCGATTGGAATAACCAACATTTGCCACATAGATCTTTTGTTGCTGTGAAACAGATGCATTAAATTCGAAACCGGTCGAGTAATAATGAGTGAAACGGTGGTCGTTTCATTGCTCAGCTAATAATGATCATTAAGATCATTAACTCTGACCATTGATTCGAGCTCCTACACAACACAGCAATAGGCTCTCCATTTTTTTCTCCCTCCTCCTGCTAGCAATCGGGTGACGCTCAGTTCGTCGTGACCACCAGTGCTTGGTCGGATTCACGGTCGCCCGTTGTATCCTGGGAAATAGACAACCCTTGTAAGCCTCGAAGCACAGCCGGAGGTGGGTGAATCTGTTTCAAGGAAACTGCTACTCTCGCAGGCCTCGGTCAGTTTTCCTGGTCGGTTTCTTCGTCCGCCCGGTCAGCCAGTCTACTCGCCTAATTTGTCTTTTGCCAGATCAAGAACTGCTCTGGTCTGCCGCTCTGTAGACCCGCCCTTCCGCTCTGTAGACCTGATCTTCCGCTCTGCAGACTAGCCCTGTCGTTCTGTTCTGCAGACCTGGTCTTCCGTTCTGCAGACCTACTCTTCCGCTCTGCCTGCAGACCTTGTCTTCCGATTTGCAGATCTGGTCTGGCGCTCTACAGACCTGCTCTACCTCTCTAGTCTTTCGCTCTGCAGACCTGGTCTTCCGCTCTGTAGACTAGCCCTGTCATTCCGTTCTGCAGACCTGGTCTTCTGTTCTACAGACCTGGTCTTATGCTCTGCCTGCAGACCTTGTCTTCCGCTTTGCAAATCTGGTCTGGCGCTCTGCAGACCTGCTCTACCTCTCTGGTCTTCCGCTCTGCAGATCTGGTCTTTCGCTCTGCAGTCCAGCCCTGTCGCTCCGCTCTGCAGACCTGGTCTTCCGCTCTGCAGACGTGGTCTTCCGTTCTGCAGATCTGGTCTTCCGCTCTGCAGACCAGCCCTGCTGCTCCGCTCTGTAGACCTGGTCTTCCGCTCTGTAGACCAGCCATGTCGCTCCGCTCTGCAGACTTGGTCTTTCGCTTTGCATACCTGATCTTCTGCGCTGCAGACCTGCTCTACCACTCTGCAGACATGCCCAGTCGCTCTTTGGCACTTAGCATAAATCAGCCCCTGCTGACAACCTGAGATTATCCGCTCAGGTTATTTCGACTATAAGTTGAATTTAATTCAGTGTAGCTTAAATTCAACTAATACCCATAAATCTCCGGCAACAGATTGTTTGTGTCCACCACAACGTTCATGAACAATATTCGTGAACAATATTCACGAATCATATTCATTAATAAAACTCTTTTCAATATGCTAAATAAATAGTAAAATAAATAAATTTAAATTATCAAGTTCAATAACCAATCAAATAATTAAAAGTTTCAAATAATCAAACAAATTTGAATTGAGAGCTTGATAACATCTAAATGAACCAAGCTCGAACCAAGCTCAAGCCACGCTTGAATTGATAGCTTGATAACATCTAAATGAACCAAGCTCAAGCCAAGGTTCAAAAAAGTTTAAGCTCATAAAAAATAAACTAAGTCAATCTTGAACACTCATTTCAAAAGTTTGATTTATTTTAAGCTTAACTCAACTCGGATCAATTATTTTATTAAATAAATTTAAATATCCTAAAAATCAGATCGACTCGACTTATTTACAATCCTATTTGCACTTACCACGGGGCCGATGTTTTACCAATCTTTTCTTTGCAAGTGACTTGTCCATATTGCATATGCTTGGAAAATCATATCGTGATTGTATGGGAACAATGAATGCATGCGCCTTCCTATTCACGTTGAGATATAATTTAATAGCATTTACAATATAATTTATAATACTATATGGGTTCATACATGAGGAGTGGAGGGACCTTCATTCCTATGATCTCTTGGAAATTTAGAACCGTTTGCCCAAATCTCAATGTCACTGTCATTTAATTATGACATTTGGTAGCTTAGTCAATTGTCGGATAAAAAAACAATTGGTCAATTAATATACCACCTAGTTTAAATTTTATATTATGTCAATTGCATAGATAATCTTAAAAATATTCAAATATTATCCTATATCCATTTTGTTTCTTCGCTTATTCACTTTTGCTCACTGGATCGGTTGCTATAATATAACAATTGAATTGATATATATTTTTAAAAAGTTTTTAATGCAATAATCGATTATTTTATATATATATATATATATATATTAAAAAGGCTTCTAGATATAAAAAAAAATAATTACTATGAGTATAATATATTGAATTAATATTTAAGGGCGAGGATAATTGAGAGAATTAGATAATCAGTCGATTTTGGTTGAAACCAGTTAATAAATTTAGAAAACTCATAATAATAATAATATAGAATAAAGTCTTATAAGCTTCTCTAGTTCTTTTCATTATATATATACCCTTAAGCATCAAATTTGATATTGAGTAGTGAATTTTTAATCATAAAAGATATTTTAATTATTTTTTTTAAAAATAACCGCTACAATATAACAATCAATTAAAGTTATTATTCATGGTCAAAGAAGCATACCGAATCAATTTATATACTATAGCAATCGATTAAAAAAATTAATTTATGTTTAAAAAATTATTGTTCTTAATATGACGTATGGAAATGATATTTAAGAGCATGAATATAATCAGAAAAATTAGACGACTACATATGACGTTATTCCTATTGGACAAAATAATCTTGAAACAGATTCGATTCTGTTGAGATGGTCACAGAACCAAGTGTTGAGGTGCAACAGACTCAACACATGCAAGCACCCTCCGCCCTGATTGAAACTGTGTCAATCAATCACGAGGAAAAGCCAGAGAAGTTCAGTGGACTGAACTTCAACAGGTGGCAGCAGAAGATGCTCTTATACTTGACCACACTCAATTTGGCTCAGTTCTTGACCGATGACCCTCCTAAACGAGCTGAGAATATTGATGCGCATACCATCAGTATAGTGGAGGCATGGACTTATTCTGAGTTCGTATGCCGAAACTACATCTTCAACTGTCTTTCCAACTCGTTGTATGCTGTATATAACATGAAGAGAACGACTAAAGAATTGTGGGAGTCCTTGCACAAGAAATACAAGATGGAGAATGCAGGGGCCAAGAAGTTCATTGTGGGTCGATTCTTGGACTACAAGATGGTTGACTCTAAGACGGTGACCAACAAAGTCTAGGAGCTTCAGGTGATCTTGAATGAAATCTACTTAGAAGGGATGGTTTTGAGTGAAACCTTCTAGGTGGCTGCTATCATTGAGAAGCTGCCCCTCGGCTGGAAGGATTTCAAGAATTACCTGAAGCATAAGCAGAAGGAGATGAATGTGGAGGAACTCATTGTTAGACTTCGCATCGAAGAAGACAACAAGAGTTCAGAGAGGAAGTTGTTCTCCCAGGCTACTGTGAAAGCCAACATGGTCGAGCACAGTCAAAGCTCGAAATGGAAGAACCACAAGTCTTTCAAGATGGAACCTAGAGGAGGCATAAGCAAAAAGAAGTTCTCTAGGAAGTGGTTCAACTGTGATCGAATCGGTCATAAATTTTTGGAGTGCAAAAAGCTAAAAAAGAAGCAGGAGGCCAACCTAAACGATGAACTAGAAATGGATGACCTCTGGGTAGTGGTCTTAGAACTGAACCTAGTCGGTTCAAACTCGCGGCAATGGTGGATCAATACTGGAGCCACCAGATATGTGTGCTACAACAAGGAGCTACTCCATAACTTTGAAGAAGTCAATGGAAACAAGCTGTTCATGGGAAACTCAGCAACTTTAGACATCATGGGCCAAGGAAAAGTGATGTTGAAGATGACCTCGGGTAAGAATCTCACTTTGAACAATGTGATGTATGTTCTGGAGATTCGGAAGAATCTAGTATTTGGATCACTGTTAAGCAAGTATGACTTTCATATTATTTTTGAGTCAGACAGAATTGTACTATCTAAGAATGGAATGTTTGTAGAAAGAGGATATATATCTGATGGGTTGTTTAAGCTCAATGTAATGATGATTAGGCCTAATATAAATAAAAATAAAAGCTCTTTCACTTATATGCTTGAGTCTTTTTATCTGTGGCATGGTAGACTAGGACATGTTAACTAAGATATGTTGCGTAAATTAATAAACATGTAGAGTATGCCTATATTCCACTTTGATCCAAAACATAAGTATGAGATTTGTTTTGAATCGAAAATGATAAGGTCATCCTTTCAACATGTTGAGAGAAGCAATGAACCACTCGAGTTAATTCACACCGACGTGTGCGACCTCAAAGGTACTCCAACACGTGATGGGAACAAATACTTCATTACTTTTGTAGATGATAACATAAAATATTATTATGTGTATCTTCTCAAAAGTAAGTGTTGGGGTTGCAAGGTTGCAAACATAGTCCCATATTGAAAACACATGGAAAAGATCATGGGTTTATAAGAGAAAGATATCTCCATTGGCATGAGGCCTTTTGGGTAGAGCCCAAGAGCAAAACCATGAGGGCTTAGGCCCAAAGTGGACAATATCATGTCATTGTGGAGATATCTAAATTCTTTTCGATCCTACAATTGGTATCAGAGCGCGGACTTCCAGAAGGTTTAACCGCCGACTGTGCACAAGAGCTATGGTCTGATTGAGCCATGTGGGTACAATATTGACCTCGAACAAAGAAAGTGGGGGCTCCTATGTTCGGATCAAAAGGACTAGACACCAGGCAGGAAGTCCTAGTTGCGACTAGACAAGGAAGTACTAGTAGGTTAGGTGGACCGAGGGGCAGGAAGTCCTAGTTGCAGCTAGGCAAGAAAGTCCTAGTAGGTCGGGTAGACCGAGGGGCAGGAAGACCTGGTGGATCAAGGATCGGACGTGGGAAACCCATGGTCCTTTGTTTGAGGGGGGGATTGTTGGGGTTGCAAGGTTGCAAACATAGTCCCATATTGAAAACACATGGAAAAGATCATGGGTTTATAAGAGAAAGATATCTCCATTGGCATGAGGCCTTTTGGGTAGAGCCCAAGAGCAAAACCATGAGGGCTTAGGCCCAAAGTGGACAATATCATGTCATTGTGGAGATATCTAAATTCTTTTCGATCCTACAGTAAGGATGAAGCTATAGAGAAATTTGCTCTCTATAAGAATCCGGTTGAAAACCAACTTAATAGAAATATTAAGGTGGTTCGAAATGACTGAGGTGGTGAATATGTATCACTATTCCCTGAGTTGTGTGTTGAACATGGGATCAGACATGAAACAATAGCTCTTTATACTCCTTAGCAAAATGGAGTTGTTGAACGAAAGAATCGAATTCTAAAGGAGATGATGAATGTTCTTCTATTGAGCTCTGGACTACCATTTTCATGTGGGGGGAAGCTGTGTTAACAGCTAATTACCTTTTAAATAAGGTACCCCGGAAGAAAATAGATATGAACCCTTATAAGTTATGGAATGGAAGATAATTGTGTTGAGGTTGCAAGATTGCAAACATAGTCCCATATTGGAAACACATGGGAAAGATCATGGGTTTATAAGAGAAAAGATATCTCCATTGGTATGAGGCCTTTTGGGTAGAGCCCAAGAGCAAAACCATGAGGGCTTAGGCCCAAAGTGGACAATATCATGTCATTGTGGAGATATCTAAATTCTTTTCGATCCAACAATTAGTATCAGAGCCCGGACTGCCAGAAGGTTTAACCGTCGACTGTGCACAAGAGCTATGGTCTGATTGAGTCATGTGGGTACAATATTAACCTCGAACAAAGAAAGTGGGGGCTCCTATGTTTAGATCAAGAGGACCAGACACCATGCAGGAAGTCCTAGTTGCGACTAGGCAAGGAAGTCCTAGTAGGTCGGGTGTGTAGGATCGAAAAGAATTTAGATATCTCCACAATTGCATGATATTGTCCACTTTGGGCCTAAGCCCTCATGGTTTTGCTCTTGGGCTCTACCCAAAAGGCCTCATACCAATGGAGATATCTTTCTCTTATAAACCCATGATCTTTTCCATGTGTTTTCAATATGGGACTATGTTTGCAACCTTGCAACCCCAACAATCCCCCCCTCAAACAAAGGACCATGGGCTTCCCACGTCCGATCCTTGACCCACCAGGTCTTCCTGCCCCTCGGTCTACCCGACCTACTAGGACTTCCTGCCTCTCGGTCTACCCGACCTACTAGGACTTCCTTGCCTAGCCGCAACTAGGACTTCCTGCCCCTCGGTCCACCCGACCTACTAGGACTTCCTGCCTGGTGTCTGATCCTCTTGATCCGAACATAGGAGCCCCCACTTTCTTTGTTCAAGGTCAATATTGTACTCACATAGTTCAATCAGACCATAGCTCTTGTGCACAGTCGGCGGTTAACAGTCCGGGCTCTGATACCAATTGTAGGATCGAAAAGAATTTAGATATCTCCACAATTGCATGATATTGTCCACTTTGGGCCTAAGCCCTCATGGTTTTGCTCTTGGGCTCTACCCAAAAGGCCTCATACCAATGGAGATATCTTTCTCTTATAAACCCATGATCTTTTCCATGTGTTTTCAATATGGGACTATGTTTGCAACCTTGCAACCCCAACAGGGTGGACCGAGGGGCAGGAAGACCTGGTGGGTCGAGGATCGGATGTGGGAAGCCTATGGTCCTTTGTTTGAGGGGGGGATTGTTGGGATTGCAAGAATGCAAACATAGTCCCATATTGGAAACACATGGGAAAGATCATGGGTTTATAAGAGAAAAGATATCTTCATTGGTATAAGACCTTTTGGGGAGAGCCCAAGAGCAAAGCCATGAGGGTCTAGGCCCAAAGTGGACAATATCATGCTATTGTGGAGATATCTAAATTCTTTTCGATCTAAGAAATTGTCCTACAAATATTTACAAATATGGGGGTGTCTTGCCAAAGTGTCGGTGCCTGATCTGAAAAGGATTAAGCTATGATTAAAGACTGTTGATTGCATATTTATTGGATATGCACAGAACAACAGTGTGTATCGGATTTTATGTATGAGTCACAAATACCGGAGATACATAATAACTTGATAATAGAATTAGGAAATGTCTCGTTCTTCGAACATATGTTTCCATATAAGACTCGAGAGGATGTTAGCTCCTCAAAGAGGGCATATGAAATACAAGGTGAAGATGATGAACCAGTCGAGGTTGAGCTTAGACGGAGCAAAAGAGCTTGGGTAGAAAAATCTTATGAATTGGATTTTATCACTTTTGTGTTGGAAAGTGAGCTCTGAAGTTGCTCAGAAGCTGTACACTCTTCTGATGGACCTCACTGCAGAGAGACAATTACATCTGTGATAGAATCTATCTTGTAAAATCACATTTGGGAACTTATGGATCTTTCTCCAAGAAGTAAATCACTAGGTTGCAAGTGGATCTTCAAGAAGAAAATGAAGTCAGATGGTATAATTGATAAGTATAAGGTCAGGTTGGTAATCAAAGGATACTGACAATGCAAGTGGATCTTCAAGAAGAAAATGAAGTCAGATGGTATAATTGATAAGTATAAGGTCAGGTTGGTAATCAAAGGATACTGACAATGAGAAGACCTGAATTACTTTGATACGTATTCTCCGGTGTCAAGAATAACTTTCATTAGAATATTGTTGGCTATTGTTACTCTATGGAATCTCGAAATACATCAGATGGATGTAAAAACAACCTTTCTAAACGGAGATTTAGAAGAAGAAATCTACAAGGAACAACTAGAGAGATTTTCTGTGCCAGGACAAAAAAACAAGGCTTGTAGATTGGTGAAGTCATTATATGGCTTGAAACAAGCACCAAAGTGGCGGCATGAGAAATTTAATAATGTCATGAAAGAATATGAATTCAAAATTAATGAATGTGATAAATGTGTTTATATAAAAGTCACAGAAAATGACTACTGTTAGGACCCTCGGAGACCGACTAGAGGAGGGGATGAATAGCCCCTACACAAATCAAGCAAAACAAACATTCCTCGGACTTATAACTTAATTGAACTAAACACTTGCATAAACAAAATAAGATATAAACTAAAAAGACGAGGCTCACAGATTTACTTGGTTACAACCGGAGAAGTTGTTAATCCAAGAAAGTTAAAACACACTAAAATTCTCCTTTAGGCGGAGAAGCCTCTTTATAACAATGGAAGCGCAGAAATAGAAAGCTAAAATATAATAGTGAATGTGTACAAGTGTTGTTTCATAATTTCTTTTTCTTATTTAGCTTTGGGAGCAGGGATGCTTATATAGCCCTGCTCGGGCGCTTGGAAGGGTTCCAGGCGCTTGGAGGGAGATAAAACTTTATCCCATTCGCAACGGATCATTGTGAAACACGATCCAGATAAAATCCTGTTCCGGGCGTTCAGACCAAGAAAGTCGACCAAGTTGGCTTTTTCCAATCCGGGCCTTCCGCATCGGTTTTGCTCGTCTCAGTCCGGGTCTTCCGCTCCGATTCATCTTGCTTAAGTGATCTCGGCCATCCAGAATAGGACTCACCCAACTTTCCGTCTTCTCGAGAAAGCTTCTGCTCTGGCTTCTCGTCCCTCGAAATCGTCGCGTGCTTCCTTCTCATCTGCCAGCTACTCTTCCGCATCGCTTCGTCCCTCAGATGCACCAACCCCATCGGCTCTCTCCCGTGCCGACCTTCTCGCTAGCTGCGTTTTTTGCTCCTCGAACAATCTTCCGTTCCGGCTTCTCGTCCCTCGAAAACACCGCACTCTCCCTTCTCTTCTGTCGGTGTACTCTTCCGCAGCACCTCGTCCCTCAGATGCACCGAGCCTGTTGGCTCTCTTCCGTGCCGTCTTTATCGCTAGTTGCGTCTTTTGCTCGACTCCCTGTGCTCTTAAATTCCTGCACACTTAGACAAAAGGTTAAACATAATAGGATCTAACTTAACTTGTTTGACCACATTAAAACTACCTTGGGGTACCAACAACTACGTTATCTTGTGCCTATATATAGATGACATACTTATTATTGAGCGTAATGATAAGATAATCAAATCCACTAAAGATTTGTTGAACTCAAGATTTGACATGAAAGATATGAGCCTAGCTGATATGATTCTAGGAATCAAAATGCTTAGCGTTGGCATGAACGTCGATAGAAACGAGTCAACATCTTCGAAAAATTAAGGTGAAAGTATCTCTCAAATAGAATACTCTTAAATAATTGAAAGTATAATGTACCTGATAAGTTGTACACGACCACATTTGGCCTACGTATTAAGTAAACTGAGTAGATATACGAGTAATCCTAGTGTTGAGCACTGGAAAGGGATAACAAGAGTACTAAGGTATACTCGTGAATATGGACTGCACTATACAATATATCCTGCTATGATCGAAGGATACAGCGATGTGAATTGAATATCTAATAGAAAAGACTATAAGTCTACGAGTGAATATGTATTCACTCTTGGAGGTGCAGCCATATCCTGAAATCTTCTAAGCAAACGGTAATAACCAAATCCACAATGGAAGCTGAGTTTGTAGCTCTTGACAAATGTGGTGAAGAGACTGAATGACTACGATAATTCTTAGAAGATATTCCAAGATGACCAAACATGTACCGACAATTTGCATATATTGCGATAATCACTCAGCAATTAGTCGAGCATAGAGTCATCTATATAATGGTAAGTCTAGACATATACATCATAGATATAATATCATTAGATAACTTCTCTCAACGGGAGTTATCGTTATTGACTATATGAAGTCAAAGGATAACCTTGCAGATTCGCTAACCAAGGGTTAAATAGAGAGTTAGTAGCAAGCTCATCACGAGGGATGAGTTTGATGTCGATGAGAAATGTTGGTGCAAAGGAATCCAACCTATGTAGATTGGAGATCCCAAGGACTAGGTTCAAAGGGACAACCTAATTGTACCGAAAAAGTTGCTCACTATGGAGAATGACCCCAATGAATCAGTGAAGATGGAGGTTAAGTATGTTGGGGTTGCAAGGTTGCAAACATAGTCCCAAACTGAAAACACATGGAAAAGATCATGGATTTATAAAAGAAAAGATATCTCAATTGGCATGAGGTCTTTTGGGTAGAGCCCAAGAGCAAAACCACGAGGGCTAAGACCCAAAGTGGACAATATCATATTATTGTGGAGATATCTAAATTCTTTTCGATCCAACAATTGATATTAGAGTCTGGACTGCCAGAAGGTTTAACTGTCGACTGTGCACAAGAGCTATGATTTGATTGAGTCATGTGTGTACAATATTGACCTCGAACAAAGAAAGGGGGGCTCCTATGTTCGGATCAAGAGGACCAGCCACCATATAAGAAGTCTCAGTTACGGCTAGACAAGGAAGTCCTAGTAGGTAGGGTGGACCGAGAGGCAGGAAGACCTGGGGTCTAGGATCGGACGTGGGAAGCCTGTGGTCCTTTGTTTGAGGGGGGATTGTTGGGGTTGCAAGGTTGCAAACATAGTCCCACATTGAAAACACATGGAAAAGATCATGGATTTATAAGAGAAAAGATATCTCCATTGATATGAGGCCTTTTGGGTAGAGCCCAAGAACAAAACCATGAGGGCTTAGGCCCAAAGTGGACAATATCATGTAATTGTGGAGATATGTAAATTATTTTCGATCCTACAAAGTACACGGTTTTAATGATCCAAGAAGAGTAATGTGGAATACTCTTAAGTGATCACCTATGTGAGAAAGAAGTAGGGCTACTTCGAAGAGAATTGGAGGCATGATTCTTAAAACTTCTCACAGAACCAGGCGTGTTTATGGCCAAGAACGAATACACTTAACTTATACATACGGTAGACCAGTTCAAGGACATCGCGCGTACTGTCAGCCAGTAAGTAAACAGATCCTCACAAGGGAAGGTTCAAAGGGAAAAATCTACCTGTCCTATACTAGACTAAACTATTGAAAACTATCATATACCCTAACTTCATTCATGTAAGAGATTGTTGGATATATGTGAATGGAGAAAAGGTGGAAGAGGAAATAAACTATATTGTGATTGAGACTTTAGTCCTACATTAAGAGTTTCAAGACATGTTGGTTGGTTTATATTGATTCACATGCTTTGATGATGTGAACAAATACATGGGGAGAGACTCTCTCTCACGCGTGGGTGCATAAGGGGATGCAAATCCAGGACCCGGATTGCACTGAACTATGTTGACATGTGCAGGCACGACCTGCGCACGCCGAATGTCGGACGATCGGAGCAAAATTTGTCCAAGTAAAATAACCAACATCACAATTGACAAATAATGATCATTAAATGATCAATAATGCCTTTTATTGATCTAAGCTGATTACATTCTAAAAAAAACAAAAATAAAATAAAAAAAGTTGAAACTGCCCAAGGACTTTACCTCGAGAGTCCGATTTTTAAGTCCTTGTTTATCGAAATAGGAGTCTTGATCGAGACAAGGCCACGTAGGGTTGATCTATTGAGTATTGACTTGGAGAGAGATCCAGACGCATCGACCAAGTTAATTAGGAAGCTCGAGCTGTGAACAAAATTCTCAAATGGCTGCGTGATTTGTGGTTTATTTAAATATTGGATATCGTTTCTTACTGATTTAGCCGTTGATTTTGCTCTTGTAATAATTACAAGAGCGTGTAATATGATAAACAACAGATAGACATGACGTGGAGGCATGAGCTTCTAGTGACGTAATGGAGAAATAAATCCAATCAATCAACCTATCAATCAATAATAACATGTCCTATTCTTTCCTAGTCACAATTAACGTGTCTTTGGGGGATGCGTTGGAAATTACTTGGACTCCAAAATCATTATGATTTTAATAATTTTACAAATTCGATCATATCGAATTACAGTGATTACACAATTTTATAAATCATAATCAAACATATGAATATAAGCTAATAAGGAAATTAAATTTATGAAATAAATATTTTATAAAAACTAATTGCTTGTAGTTTTCTTTCTTTTTTGAGAATCCAAAAAATCCAAGGTGTGTAGAAACTACAATTTTCTAGTATGAAAATGACGACTCGCTCAGTTTGATACAAGAACATATGTGTGTTTATAAAATTCAAAATTCTAAGACTTGTTCTAGCCTCTATCCTAAGATGTATATCTTATCTTTTAGATATTCAATAACGTATAATATATTCTCAATATATTATTAATATCTATTTGGATATTACCATAATAATCCAAATTTATAATTATCTTATAATTATGATTAGTATCTATTTGGATATTACCATAATAATCCAAATTTATAATTATCTCATAATTATGATTAGTATCTATTTGGATATTACCATAATAATCCAAATTTATAATTATCTCATAATTATGATTTAGATTAGGATATTATTAATATCTATTTGGATATTACCATAATTAATAATCCAAATTTATAATTATCTCATAATTATGATTAGTATCTATTTGGATATTACCATAATAATCCAAATTTATAATTATCTTATAATTGTGATTAGTATCTATTTGGATATTACTATAATAATCCAAATTTATAATTATCTCATAATTATGATTTAGATTAGGATATTATTAGTACCTATTTGGATATTACCATAATAATATAAATTTATAATTATCACATAATTATGATTTATCTACCAGCCTTTGAAAAACATTTTACTATTTTCACAATTAATTTCTAAATTGTATTTCTAATCCATCGAGAAGGCGAGGACCACGGACTCATAATTAAAAAAGCTTCAATAAATTAGATAAATAATTAAACTTTTTAATTAATTTATCCAATCTATTAATTCCATTATTACTCCACTAAAAATATAGAATTGCACTCTCCAAATTATTGATCATAGAAACATTCAGTAATGTTTGACGTGCTGGATCAGCTGGAAGGGTACATGACGTTTGCAACGGAGGTTCAAGGATCGAGAGTCGTCAGTTGAACATGAGCATAAAATCTTGGTCTACTGTGTTTTAAATTTTACTCGACCTCCAGTCACCCCTTCTGTTCAGTTTAACCATGATTTATCCCTTCTGAATATACGTAGGTTCGGACCCAGGAGGCGTGACGGTTGCACATTTTGCAATAGAAAAATTCAGTAAAAGAATGACGCTGCTGCAGAATAAAGGAGGGATAAAGCACGAAGACGAAGAGGGAAAGCGACAACGAAGGCCAGGCTACTATATCTGCTTGCGATTGGCGAAGGAATGATCGATCGATGATACCTTGACGAGTGGGGTCGTCGATCTGTTGTCATCCAGGTACGCCCCCCTTCTTCTCTTTCGATGCCGCCGAAGTTTCGATTTTTTCGAGTTAAAGGATTTGGATTGCGGCATTCTTTAGGGTTTATGTGATCCCGCTCTGTCGATCGATTTCGCCTCCTTTTAGGGATTTACTGCGTTTCTAGGTTATTTTTTTTCTGTTCTGCCGCTGAAGAATTTCTTCCCTTTTTCCTTTACCCTAATTTCTGTGTTTTCCCCAATTTATACTGAATGATCTACATGGTCAAAAGTGTCGGCGGGGAAAGCATCTGAGATCACAAGGCAGAGAAGAAGAAGAAGAAGAAGAAGAAGAAGAAGAAGAAGAAGAAGGAAAATGGGTTCATTCTTGAGCTTCAATCGCAGTAAAGATCAGCCGATAGAGGATTATAGCTGTTCTGGAATGGACTGGTGCAAGAAGGCAAAGGCATCTGCCAACTGCGATGGTGAAAACAACGGGTTGATCCCTGGTCTGCCAGACGAGATCTCACTGGAGATCATCGCTAGGGTTCCTAGAATTTGCTACCTGAAGATGAAGATGGTGTCTCGGAGTTGGAAAGTCGCTATCGCCGGCCCGGAGGTTTACCGATTGAGGAAACAAATTGGAAGAACTGAAGAATGGCTTTACATTTTGACAAAGCTAGACGATCAGCTTGCTTGGCATGGCTTGGATCCTTCATCGGGCCGGTGGCAGAGGGTGCCGCAAATGCCCGCGATAGCCTTCGAAGACGAATCTCCACGAGGCTTCTCGGGGTTGTGCGCGCGTAACCTGATAGATTCAAGCATCAAGATCACTGAAACCATTAGAGGTTGGGTGGTTGGGAGTGATGCTTCAACAAAAATGCCATTCTGTGGTTGCTCGGTCGGCGCGGTTGGTGGATGTCTTTATGTTCTAGGGGGATTCTCCAGATTTTCGGCGATTAAATGTGTTTGGAGGTATGATCCTCGCACGAATTCATGGCAAGAATCAAGTCCAATGACGGAAGGAAGGGCTTTCTGTAAGATCAGTATGTTAGACGACAAGCTTTATGCTGTTGGCGGGATTAGGAGAGTCAATGGAGGTTTGTCTCCGCTTCAATCTGCTGAAGTCTACGATCCTCTAACCAACACATGGACGGAGATGCCAAGCGTGCCGTTCTCGAAAGCGCAGATATTACCTACAGCTTTCTTAGCCGAGCTGCTGAAGCCTGTTGCAACCGGTGTGACTTCTTACAGGGGCAGGCTGTGTGTCCCTCAGAGTTTGTATTCTTGGCCATTGTACGGTGACATTAGCGGTGAGATATACGATCCCAGAACTAACACATGGTCTGAGATGCTGGCCGGCATGGGTGAGGGCTGGCCAGGTAAGCAGGCCGAGACCAAGTTGAGCGCGGTGGTGAACGGCAAATTATATGCCTTGGACCCCGCTGGTTCTTCAGAGGGTGCCCGAATAAAGGTGTACGATGATAAGGACGATGTTTGGAAAGTGGTTATAGGAAAAGTGCCATTCCATGACTTGAGCAGTTGTGAAACCCCATATTTGCTTGCTACTTTCCAGGGGAAGCTCCATCTGATCATGAAAGGCATTAGCAATGATACGTCTGTCTTGACAGTAGGCATTTCGTCTTCTTCCGCAAGTGTCTTACCGAGTCTAAACCCTGAGAAGTTTCAAAAGGCAGAAGACCCTGACTTTTGGGAGGTCATTGGCACGAAGAATTTTGGTGCGGCAGAATTCATCAGCTGTGAGGTACTTTCTGTTTAAGATGTTATAGTTCCCAGTTGTATACCGCAGTTCAATCTTCACAGATCGTGTAGTTACTAGCACTTTGTATTCTGGGGTCTCGAACGTGGCAAATCTTCTGGCTTATCGATTCATAGCAAGCGCAATGCAATTCTTGGTTTATTTTCATCGTTATCATCGTCGGTGACAACACTGTGGTATGAAATGTAATCCTTTATGCATGGAACATGAGATTGTCTATATATGGTGAGATGATGTCGGATTTGAATTGTATTTCATATCTTCCTCCGTGCCCATATCCATTAGATATCATATATTCATTCTGATATCCATTTCCATTAAACTATATATTTTTTATACTAATAATTTTTCTTCTTATTATACAACTATCATCATTTAAATACTTTTTTTTATTATTGAACGAACATGATAGAAAAAAGAAATAATGAACTAGACAACACCAAACATAATAGAGCAATATCCAATTCAATTACAACCCTATACATTCCCTCCATCGTTAACTTATAGTTGTCAATCATATTACTTCCAAACCCGCAATAAACCTGCATCGACGAACTTCTAGTTGTAGGTGATAGCTGCACATCGATTCCAGCATCTCAAGAATGATGCCACTCTTGATGTTGGACTATAGAATCAAACCCTTCGCATTGGTTGAGGACGGGGAACTCCGGCACAAAAAGCTTTGAATAGGTTACTAGTGGACTAATGGAAGGGTCAAAATTTCTAGTAATAGAGAAATCTTAGAGTGGCATTCCAATCACTACTGCTTTGAACCCAACTAAACCATAACTACTAGCTAAACTCTAGCCAGCTTTGGTCCACCTCTAATGCATCACAACAGTTACGTTATGCAAAGAAATAATCCATGAAGTGTAACTGGGGAAGCAAATTCAAGCATTTCACAAATGTAAAGTTACATCGATATATCTGAGTGATAATGTTCAGAATGTGCATGTTGATAAAAGAACATCAACTTTAAGTTCCAGACATGCAACATCAACAGTTTGTTACTAAGAGTTTAATCATAAAGATTATCTGATAATAAATGGAAGAATCATAACAAGAATACAAAAAGAAAACCGATGAACATTACTAGAATACAGTGATTCAGCAATCACAACATCATTAAACAAAGTTATATCGAACTTTATAGGACAGAAGTAAAGGGAAGATCCACTCATGATTCATCATTTAATTGAACAAGTAGGTAATTAAGTGCAACTTACACCAATTTATATGCTGGAGTATCCTTAAATATCAAATTAGACGAATATAAACTCTCATAGCATTGAGAACTTTAATATGTAAGTGTCCTACAGCCGTAACTTTTCCCGCCATATGAAATCCCTTATATCATTCATATGCTCTTCACTGTTTCAGTATAAAATTAATCAAATGAACTCCTATCATCCTTTTATGTAAAATAGATCGTAGCCAATGCCCGGGCTAATTCAATGAATTAGAGAATACCTCACCACAATAACCAATTCGTAGAGGTTTGTTAACTTACAAAAGCAAGCACAAAAGTATATTCCACAAGTCAATAATTGACATCAAAACAAAACCTAACAAAACACTTGGTGGCTAGAAAGATGTTCCACAGATAAATAATTTTGCATAATCAAGGTAGCAAGTAAGCTTAAACCATATCATTGAGTGTAATAGAGAATGTTTCCTCACAAACATAGCATAATATAAACTAAAATAAAACTTAAAGCACCAATAATTAATCAAATTCATGTTAACAGAAACAGAAAGCAAACCCAGGCAAGAAAGGTTGAATCTTTGAGGGGAAACCCCTACTGTAGGACGCCATGGTTCTAACGGTAGGACTTCTGGAAGCGGGCGCGCGCGCCACGCCCACCAAACTTCTTTGGCTCGCATCGGCGAGGGTCGGCGACGAGCAGGGTGCGATCATAGCGGACGAGTATGTCCTTGATTTCCTGCTTAGACTGCTCGTCAACGTACTTCTGGTTGTAGGCGACGAGGGCCTTGGCGATGCTCTGGCGGATGGCGTAGATCTGAGAGGTCTTGCCGCCGCCGCGGACGCGGATGCGGATGTCGACACCCGCGAAGCGCTGCCTCCCGAGAAGGAGGATGGGCTCGAAGGCCTTGAGACGAAGGATCTCCGGCTTCACCAGCTCGATTGGCACGCCGTTCACCTTGATCAGTCCACGCCCGCGCTTGCAGTGCGCCACAGCCACGGCCGTTTTCTTCCGGCCAAAGCACTGCACGGACTCCGAAGGCGCCGTCGCCATGGCCGCCGCTCGAGCTCAGAGGTAGAAAGGGACCAAGATGAAACCCTACGCCTGAGAATTGTCCCTTATATAGTAGACCGTTCGGCCCAGGCCGGCTTCTTCAGGTCCGATCAGGTTGGGCTCAATCAGCCCATTTAGATGATATGTAAGGTCTGTGGATATATATATATATATATATTGGAATTTTATATTGTCTTTTCAGTCATCGTAATTTATCTTCTTTATGTTAATCTTGGAACAGATTAAGGAGAGCACCGGGGATGAGCATTTTACCTTTTCACCACACAAGTATGACTTTTGATTAAGAAATGACTCCATAAAAGCCCAAGGAGAGATAAACATGACACATGGCATGTTATATTGTTGTTTAAAATATTTATCCCAACACTTCTACTCTTGCATCTCACCCCTTGGAGGAATTAAGCAATTGCGTGAAAGTCTCGGGACAATAGACATAGTTGTACTTCCAACTTAGGCCCTATTGAAGAGATTATTGTTTCACTTTGAGTGGTCACTCGACCCTAAGTGAGAGTACAAATTTTAAGGTTAGATTCGACCCTCTTGGGCTTTAACATGGTATTAGAGTTTGACCGTCACCTCTAACGACATTAGGCCTAATCGACTATCTCAAAGTTTTGTTGCATTTAAGTTGGATTGAGCTCTCTCTCATGCTTTAATCAAGTTGAGCAAAGCCATCATTGACATGGGTTAACTCATCCAAACACCCAAACCATATTCAACGGTAGTCCAATATATGAAACTCCTATCACATAGTAATAATTTTATCGTTGTATCAAGACTTCCCTTACCCAAACGACATTGAAGAACTCTATAAATAGTTTGAGTCCTTTGTGGCTTCTCGTTCGTAGCCTAATACCGAAGACACCCAAAACCCGTTCTTCAATCTTTAACCACATTCAAGAACTCTATAAATAGTTTGAGTCCTTCATGGCTTCTCGTTCTCGGCCTAATACCGAAGACACCAAAACCCCTTCTTCGATCTTTAACCAAGATGAGTACAAAAGTAGTCAATCCAAAGGAGATCCCCTTGCCCACAACAGCTTGTCTTCACAGGTGACATGTACAATTTTTAACACACGAACCATATTGCTGTGTCTCTTCCAGTAAAAAATTGCTTGCACCAAGATTATCCAGCATTAAATTTATACAATAGATTTTACCTCTAATTATTTTTTTAATCGTTCGATCTCTTTTCGATAAGCCTCTTCTACAACTTGTAGTTTCTTAACCAGTAAGCTCAATGTAAGAGATCAAGCATATTGATCACAGATGATAGTAATGAACCTTATCAGTAAAGAAAAAGACTTGTTTCTTAACAAGCAAAAGTTTAGAAAGATTAGTGATGATCTTGTCCGAAAGTGGAAAAAATGATTGACTGGGAATGTGGTTTTACAGTTGACTAAGTGAAAATTTCACATGATCTTGTAAGACAAGGAGCGTTAGTACCGGACCGGAAAGGGGTTCCTGGCGTTGGCCCTCCGACGCGCTCAAGTCAATCCTTGGTATAATAAAGAATAGTAGAAAAGCTGTAGTAATGCATGCCTCCGCCTATGGATGGAAACCCCCTTTTATAGTGTCATTGTAGCGTTTATGCACGCATCTCAAAACGCATGCATGTTTTCCAAAGCGTCATAGTTAAAAATTATCCCTGACATCTTTCCTTAAATACACAAATATCTGATGTGACAGGTTGGAAGGTTCTAAAATATAATTTATTTGCTGGATATGTTCTGTTATCAGTGGCACAAACCTCTAAAAGGATAATATGAGATATGCAAGGGGGTCCCACTATGTGTCGATTAGAAGTCGTTCGGTCGGGAGGTCCCGGCTTGGTCGCACCGAACATAGCTATTTTCCTTTACTCGGCAGTTTGGTTGTCGGAGGGTTGTTTTTTATCTAACTGGCCATGACGCCCGATCAGCCGGGAGGGGGGGGGATTCACTACAATTGCAGGTTCTTCGTGGAGGGCCGCTCGGACAACCATGTTCGACCGACCTTGGGGTCCGTTCGGCCCACTACACCCGATCGGTGGACATGGGCTTCTGACTGTCTTGACTTTGACCTTTACATCAGCCGCTCTTCTCTACTATAACACATCTTTAGTGGACCCCTCTTCACCACCGTATCGCAAGCCTTTATCTCAAGTCTAATTGAAAGAGACTGCAAGTCCGACTGACTGGACAATTAGTATGCTGTGCAACTCCTCTTCCTAATCGGGTGTTCTAGGATTTAGAATCGTCGCTCGACTGTGACATTCATTGTTCCTGCTATTTGTCAAGATGCTGACTTTTCTTTAATCGGACGTACAAGGATTTAAAGCCCTTGCTCGGCTATGACATTCACTGCCCCTGCCGGATGTGCTAGGGTTTAGAGCCGCCACTCGGCGCTAACACAGACAATATTCAGCCATTTTTTAATTTCTTTCTGATCATTCTCCCGATCAATTGTTCAAACTCCGAGGTTGATGTCGCTCGGATCTAACATGGCCCACATTTAGTTGTTTTTTAACTGTTAGTGCAATTTACACTAATGGTCTAACTCAGATTTTGATGAATAACATGTGCGTTAAGTTAGGTGTTGTTGTAATCTAATTGCTTAACCAAGTGTGCAGGAGTTGACGGGTCGGAAGAACCTGACACTAGGTTGAAATCTAGCTAGGTCTGCGGGACCCGATAGATGGTGCAAGCCGCACTACAAGAAAAACCCTCATAGACATCGGTGGAACAATAACAATTTTAAACAAAAACCGATGTCTTTGAGTATTTTACACCGGTTTTTCCAAAAACCGGTGTCTATGAGCGCAGATTTTCGCTCATAGACATCGGTTTTTTAGCCGATGTCTATGAGCACCTTTTTTTTTTTGTTAATAGACACCGGTTTTAACAGCGGTTTTTAAAATCCGGTGTTAATGAACCAAAAAATAATAATTTAATTTTTCTAGCCAAAATTTATAACACTTCGTTCCCTCAAAACCTAAACTAATATCGCGCCGCTTCTCTCAGCCTAAACCTAAACCTAAACCTTCCGACCATCTCTCTCAGCCTCATCTCCCTCTTCCCCTTCCTGGATCTCTTCCCCTTCTTGGATCGATGCCCCCCTCAATCGGATCAAAACCGCCTGCTTCTTCTCCACGCTCGTCGGCACGATCTGGCCGGGCCAGTCCGGCGGTTCCGGCCTCACCGGCACCCACGGGGGCTTCGTTGAAGGCTCTTGCTTGCTCAACGACGGCGGCGAGCTCGCGTTGAGGCAAAAGGAAGTAGAGAATAGGGATGCGTCTCCTCCATTTCCTTGTTGCCGCTGAAGCTCGAGAATCGATTCCTCCAACCTCTGAGCAAACTCCTCCACATTATCCTCCTCCGCCCGACCATCATCGACGATTCCTCAGCATGAACCGGCGCCGATCTACCCATTGTCCCCTCTCGAGTACTTAGAGGGGTTCCCCAGGCCGGACCCAAAACACTCGGAGACGATCACGGCGATCCCGCTGGACAAATCCGGTAAGAACATCTCCAGCAAGGAGAGGAAGGCCGGGAGGGTTCCCAGCATCGTGTTCGAGCAAGAGGATGGGCAACATGGAGGAAACAAGCGGCTCATTTCCGTCCAGATGAAGCAGATACGGAAGCTCGTGGATCACTTAGGCAGGTCTTTCTTCCTCTCCAGGCTCTTTGAGCAACTTGGTTTGGGTACTCGCATACGAAATGTGTCATCTCCTCATCCTGTACCTTGCTTAGAGTCAGCTTCTTTCAATAAAGAACGATCATCCTCTGCTACAAAGGGGAAACAAGATGGGCAATCTTATAAACTCATAGGGAGTTCTGTGAAGACCATTGCTTGTGGTGGTCGACACAGTGCTGTAGTTACAGGTTTGTAGTTACCTCCTATTCCTTTTTTGTCACAATTTTTTTGTTATCAATGCCATTTTTGTTGAATTTTCAATTGTTATCTTTAAGTTTAGTTAAACTAATATATCTATCTAAAAGAAATTAATTGATTTTTAAAAATAGTTTTAAACAATATAGAAACATGCTTTTCTATTATTATACAATTTAATGTTCTATTGATAACTAGTTTTCTGGGTATGTATTGTAATGTATGGATCTTTAAGGAATCTCACTTTACCAAATAATGCTCCAGTACTTACCTCTAGTATGCTCTACTTCATCATAGTTTTAACTATTTACGTTTCATAACAAACTTGTATTATGCACTTGCAGACACAGGAGTGCTACTTACTTTTGGCTGGGGGCTTTATGGCCAGGTCAGAAGCAATTAATTTTAAAAGAATTCAATCCAATTTTGATTAAATTTTTTCTGCTTGCTCGCAAATATTTCTAGGAACTTTGTAAAAGACCCACTATATGTGATAGAGAATATTGTGAAGCTGCAGGTTTGATTGTTTAATGTGCTTATTTGTAATTGAACTATTTATTATAGCATCTTTGCAGTAAGTTGTTGTTCATATAGAAATTTCTAAATCTATTACATTCTTTTTGCTTTGTCACTTGCATATTTTCAGTTCCTGTTGTCCTGAATTATTGGATGATTGCATTGTAATCCAAGTTAAATGGAAGTGTTGTGGGAGTGTGAGGAAATAAGTACCATCTTCTAACTTTGTGTATTGTATGAGGATAGTATAATTATATTCTTGAATGTCTATGCCAGTAATCTATCTGTTATTTCACATTAGCAAAGAGAAAATGAAGAAGTAAGCATGTGTTATCTTTGCACTTAGGTTTTGTTGAAGGTATAAGGAGTGATTGGATATATCATAATACCGAAAATGAATATTGTAGATGATAAAGAAACCAGATATTGCTCTAAATTTGTTTCCACCATCCATTTCATTCGTCAGAGTATGTACATTATATAATGGGATTTTGAGGGCTAAAGTTAGAGAGGCCCTTAACAGATAGGCCAATTTTATCGGTTATGATACTTTCCTGTGGTCATTAGTAAGTATCAAAATTGGCTTTAGGTTTGGAATGCCTATCAGAAAAATTTGAAGGGATGTATGACCGCAATCCGCATCAACACTTTTTTAATTCTTTTCTTGTTCTGATGCCTATCTACTCGATCCTCAAACTCCAATCAATCTTAGCACTGGAGTTAATTATATGGTTCATTTTTATGATATAACACCAACTGTTATATACTTACAGTTCACTGTGTTTGGTGCATGTGAATGCAATCATCTTGAAATACGCAATCAGATATTAGGAAGATAGCATAGGTTTTGTCTTATCTGTCAGGAACTGGAGCATTCATAGCATCTGGTTGTTCAACATATACCTCTTATTTGATTCCTTTATTTAAAAGGGAAGATTTAGCATCCAATTGAAACACTGGCAATTCAAGTTGAGCAGCTAGAGCAAAAATAATGTGAAGTGTCTGGCATTTATAAGAAAAATAGTGGACTACAGAAGAATATAGAAGGGAAACTTTCATAGCATAACACATTTTCTTGCTCAAGATTATATGCCATGAGAAAAATATAGCACCGCATATATCTCCAATTCCTGAAACTTTGTCATTTCCTTTTTATCTAACCTTCATGGACGTTTTGATGAAAGATCGTTGTTTGATTTTTGAAAAAAATAAAATGATGATATCTCTCCAGCTTTTCTGAAAGTATTGCAAGCTTTTGCTCGTTTTTGTGTGATACTTGAGTAAAATCACAATGGTACCTAGGACAGGGGCCTTCACATTAGTTTACTTGTATTATTGATTCATGGATTCAAACACACGCACACACAAAAGGATGAAAAAAGACAGAACGTTTCTAGATTCTATCTTTTGCTAGATACTTTCTTGTTTATTACTTACTGTAACTCTGTAAATATGGAGTGCGAATATCTAATTTTAAAAGCTTCTGTGCAGTAGCCATGTCCAAGCGGCTGCCTTCCTCTGCCTCCCCCAACCTCCATCGACCGAGTCCGCATATATGAAAAGCTGATTAACTTATTTTAACCTTCTCGATCAACTTGTTTCAATTAGACATAATAGGGTTTAGTCTATAATGTTTCTAAACTATTGAAAAGTTATAACTGTTTTCAAAATTTTTATGCCTTGTGACTTTCTAGGATACTCTCTAGCTACCATTCCTTTGATGTTGAATTCTGAATGCTATATTCTCAACACACTTAATTTTGGCGAAGTTGAATTTGTAGACAAGCCTAGTACCTGGACTGATTTTGTTTCTTCTGCTTAATACAATGTTAAATCCGATTGGATGATTATCTGCCCCATGAGCTTAAGCTGTCAGTAAATCACTTGATTTATGCTATTTTATGCAATATAATAAGTCATTCCCCCCCTAATTTATATCGTTTAACTTGTGTGCCTGCAAACAATTGTGAATTTTCCTCCTTTATAGAGAATTATATATCTGCTTGCAGGAAAAGAACGATGTTAAGCTTGAGAAAGTTCTAAAGGAAGCAGCTATGGAAAACAAAACAGTAATATTAACAACTTTGAATGCTGCCTGGGCTTCTCCTGGTTCTATTATAGATTTGTTTTTTCAAAGTTTTCGGACAGGAGATGGAACACGCAGACTCCTGGACCATTTGGTAATCATTGCCTTGGACAAGAAAGCGTACATAAGGTGCATATCCTTGCATACTCACTGTTTTGCTCTTTATACTGAGGGAATGGATTTCTCAGATGAGAAGATTTACATGACTGCTGGATATTTGTCAATGATGTGGAGAAGGATAGAATTTCTGCGTGTTATTCTCGAAATGGGATACAACTTTATTTTCTCAGTAAAATTCTCCTTCCTATGATTGGCCTTTGTAATATTCTGTTTGTTAAAGTACTGATGTGTGAAAGTGATCATACCTTCTGGATCTTCTTGTTCTCTAAGTATCTATTTCTATGTAGACTATCTTCCCTTTTTTTGTTCATAGCCAAGTTTGCAGGCAATGCTCTATTGTTAAACTTTGTTCCTTGTTTCTTGTTTGTGCAACATATTTTGTTACCCCTTCTTTCATCTGCTGCAAACGCATATAAGATAGAATCATATATATCTACAAATTTATGCATGGAATGCATGCCTAGGATAATAGTTTGCTCGAGTGTATGAAAGTTTATCCAATGGGTTAGGCATTAAGTTGTCCATATAAGCATCAGTATGTGACAGACTTATTGTTATCCATGCTCTTACTGCCTAATATTCTTTATATAGTTTTGCATATAATTCTGTTAGCAGGAACTGCTAACCTCTTGTACTACTGATACTCTGCATGCTGTATCCTTTTTAGTCTTGGTTTACTAATATATTATTTATGTGTTTTTACAGTTTACAAATCTCAAGTACTCCAGAGTTGAAATTGATGAAGTACGGTTCGAGTGGGCTGAATGCATGCTAGATTACATTTGAAGTGTGGTTCTACCTTGATGTGTTAAAAGAATGTTCTACCTTGATTTTGATATCTATTAGCTAGCTTTTGATGTAAAAAGAATGTTTGGGTATTTTATGGATATTGTTGTAAGAAGATTATTTATATAATTTGTGAATATTTATGTATTTTATGGATATTATTGAATGAAGAATATTTGTATAATTTGTGAATATTTGTGTATTTTTTTATTGTTGATTTTTCATTGTTTCGGAAATCAAATTTGCGCTGTTAAAAAATATACATATTACATCGATTTTCCACCGCTGCAAAACCGGTGTTATTAACTAATATTACATCGGTCATTTACCGCTGCCAAAACTGGTGTTATTAACATACAATATTACATCGGTTTTACACCGTTGATGAAACGGTGTCGTTAAGTGATACTACACCGGTTAATAACCGATTCGAAGACCGGTGTCGTTAAGTGATACTACACCGGTTTTAACCCGATGTCTAAAATGGCAGACTTTTAACATCGGCTTCATAGACATCGGTCGAAAATGAAATAGACACCGGTGGAAAACCGATATCTATGAAGGTTTTTGTTGTAGTGCCGGATAGGTCAAACGACTGACCTGATACCTGGCAAGGAGTCTAGGCGGGACCTGACCATCGACAGAAGTTCAGTTGGGTCTATGGACCTGACAATTGCATGAAGACCTGGTGGGTCAAGAGGCTAGTTAACTGACTGCAAGTTAGTATGTAAAGATAAGTCACTGGAGGAGAGTGACTCGGTGAGGGCACACCCCGGTTGAGGGACAATAGATGTCTATCCAGTTTAAGTCTATTTTGAAATCATAAACTGAGACCTTGACTAGTTTCTGGTCTAGGAAGGACAGGAGCTAATTATTATTCATTATTATTGTGCTAACACTTATCTTGCAGGTTATTATTGTAGAAGATTGGTGGCCGGCTAGAAGGGGAGGTTGGATAGCTAAGTCACCCCCAATTCTCTTTCTTCTCTACACAGTTAGTTTGCACAAGCGGAAATACAAAAACTAAAATAATGAAAGCAATAAGTAAGAACACAAACACTAATACGATTCCTTTACGTGATTCGGAGATTGCTTGCTCCTACTCCACGATGTGTACTTGAGGTGGACGAGCCCTTGATCCTTCGGTGGATCAGTCCCCGACAATCTCCGGCTAAAGTTTTCTCCTTCTCAGTGGAGCAAACATCTCACAAAAGATCTCTTCCTCTTTACAAGATGAAGTTTAGGCTTGGGAGGAAGAGAGTAGGCTTTGGAAGCTTTGAGCAATGACTAAGGAGTTCTTCAACAAGTATCAATAGTCTCCTTTATGCCCCAAAGCTTCCTATAAATAAGAGGAGAGAGTTGATCATCATATCAACTCATCTCGGCACCAATCGACTAGCACTTCCATCAGTCGACTAGTGCTACCGTTGGAGGTAGCCAACAACTACTTCACAGTGCCAATGATTTGCCAACGGCTACTTACCAGTCGAATGGTTGCTGCTGGCAGAGCGAACAGAATGCTTCTGTTCACTCCCAGTCGACTGCATAGTCGACTGGACCAGTCAACTATCACTTCCAACAGTCGATTGGTCCCGGTTACACACTCACACACATCCTCTCCGGAGTCGCCATTGAAGCCCTCTTCCTTGACCTTCGTCCCTCAGATGCACCTGAGCTCGTAGCTCTTTTCCGTGATATCATTCACGTTGCCTTGAAGTCTGCTTCCTTCGGCTTCACTTCGTTGCTCCTCGTCTGCGGTCCCTCGGATGCACCATCCTTCACCGATCTCATGGACCCGAGCCATAGGATGTGCTTCCCAAGCTTAGCCGCACCAAGCTCCTCATATGTGTTTCACCAAGTGTTGCATGACTCAAACACATCAAACCAATATGAAACATAACTTAAACTCTTTGACACACACATCAAAATAATGATCGAACCCAATCAATCATAGGTCGATTACACCAACAATCTCCCCCTTTTTGATGTGTGACAATATGTTTAAGTTAGGCATAAAAACAACTTGAAAATTACCAGAATAAATGTAAACACAAAGCATAAATCCAAGCTTCCCCTTAACATATGCTATATCACTTAATTTTCAAGTTTTACCAAATATGGAGAATTAAGTTTCTAACTTAAACTTTCTCATTTCTCCCCCTTTGACACCATCAAAAGATTGCACTAAACAATTATGCAAACCATGGCATCAAAATTTGATTAAGTTAACCAAAACCAACTCTTGACAGTGCTGGAAAATAGCTACTAGTCAACTGTCATCTGTTGCAGTCAACTGGCACATTGCCAATCCGAATTCCAACCTTCTGAAACCAACTTCAGAAATGCATAGAAAATTTCAAAAAATTTGAAAAATCATGAAATTTTGAACTCATATTTCTTATAATGTTCTTTATCATGGAAAAAATATGTTTCTATGAAAATTCATCATATTTTTGAAGTTTTGATAAAAACTCAAACACCTTGAAATTCACTCAAGTTTGTATCAATTTGAAAATTTGTTTTGAATTCGTATGTTTCAAAATAACTATATCACAGTAAGTAAAATATATAATTATTTTCAAAATATTTAGAATGTTCAACTATGATCTATAGGCAAGATATCCATTAATTAAACATTTGTTTTCTTCATAGTTGGCTTATAATCACTAAAATATTGATACATTTCATAACTCATCAAAATGTCATAAGCATAAGTGAATTATTTGTATCATCCTATCATCTCACATCTATGTTTAGAAAATAATACAAGTCATTGTGAGATGAAATAAAGGTAACCTCTACTTAGCCCTCTTTATCATGAATTTCTATCAAGGCTAAGTGCTTCCCTTTAAGGTCTCAAGTCAACTGTTTTTCAAAGATTTGAATTATGATTTCAATGGTTGACTAACCCAAAATCCTCTAACCCTTGAGGATTGACTTTGGTACCCAATAGAAATTCTTTCTAATTGGGTTAACCAAATATTCCTTGGGGATCCATTTTCTATCTATGGTCTTAGTTTTTGATTGCCCCTAGCAAGTAGACAATGATATGTCTTTTCATTGTTGGGTTCATTGTATCCTAACCCATTTTCCTTAAAACTTGCCCTTTGACTCCCAATGATCATATTTAAGGTTTGGGATCCAATTTCAAATTTTCTAAGGGCATTGGTAAGATATCCTACCTTTTCCCTCAATTTCCTATTTTTTTCTTCTAAATATGAATCATTCGAATTAGTAGAAGAGGCATGCATATCATTATCCCTAATAGGCATGGATTCTAATTTTTCCTTAAGCATGCAAATATCATTTTTCAAGGACTTATTTTTCCTTTTTTCCTTGAACAAATCCTCATTTGTACTTTTAATAATTTTAATCAAAACATGAGGAGGAAGATTGTATACCTCACTTACCGAGATGTCCGAATCCGATGTTTAACCTCCCCCTTCACTTGAGCTCCCTTCTTCATCTTCACTTGAGCTTCTTCCTTCTCCTTCGGATGAAGTCGAGGCAACATCATCAATTCCCATTAGAGCAAAAAGGGAAACATGGTGTTCTTCTTCCTTCGATGATGATGGATCATCCCATGTTGTCTTGAGATTTTTGACCTTCTGCCCCTTTTCTTTTGTCTTCTTCTTCTCTTCCTTCTTCTTTTCTTCTTTCTTCTTCAAGAGGGGGCATTCATCCCTCATGTGTCCTTCTCCTTGGTAATTGTAGCAAATGACCCTCCTTGTTATACTTTTGCTTCTTGAACTCTTCCTAGAATGAGATTTGTTAGTTGAAAACCTTTTAAATGCCCTTCTCATTTTCCTTACCAAATACGCCTCTTGATCGCTATCCATTGAGGTGCTTGATTCTTAGGAGTCGGAGGATGGTGGGGGTGAAGACTTCTTCTTCTTACCCTTTTCCTTGTTTGCCACAAGGGATACTCCTCTTGATCTATGAGCTTCTCCATCTAACCCTTCAACTCCTCGTGAAGCTCCATGATTGAAGAACTCATCTAGAGTGCACTTCTCTAGATCCTTTGAGATGTAGAACGAGTCTATTATTGATATCCAAGTTGTGGTTCTTGGAAAGGCATTGAGGGCTTTCATCATCATGTCTCGATTTGAAAGTGACTCACCTACACTTGTTAGTCCATTCATAATTTCCTTAATTCTAGAATGTAAAATTGATACATTTTCTCCTTTCTCAAGTTTGATGTTGTTGAGTTGAGATCGAAGAAGGTCTCTTTTTGCCAATTTTGCTTCCGATGTCCCTTCATGAAGTTCCATTAGCTTTTCCCACAAGTCTTTGGCGCTTGTATAGTTTCCAATCCTTGTTACTTCTTATTGGAGAAGAATACTTAGAAGATGATGTAATGCTCTTGAGTTTGCTACGTGTTCTTCTCTTTGCTTCTTGTTCCACCTTATTTTCTCAATTAACTCATTGTCTTGGTCCCTAGGCATCTCAAAATCATTTTCTATAATTAGCATTATATCAAAATTGGTTTAGAAGAATACCTCAATTCTTCTTCCACCAAGAGAAGTCTCCTTCGAATTTGGGTGGATGGATGCTTGAACCGGCCATTTTGATAAAGTGCTCTTCTCGACGATTAGTCCATTGAAGGGCGTCCTCGCTCTGATACCACTTGTAAGATATCGATGGTTGGCTAGAAGGGGGGTTGGATAGCAAGGTCACCCCCAATCCCCTTTCTTCTCTACACGGTTAATTTGCACAAGTGGAAATACAAAAACTAAAACAATGAAAGCAATAAGTAAGAACACAAACGCTAACATGATTCCTTGCGTGGTTCGGAGATTGCTTGCTCCTACTCCACGACGTGTCCTTGAGGTGAACGAACCCTTGATCCTTTGGTGGATCAGTCCCCGACAATCTCCGGCTAGAGCTTTCTCCTTCTCGGCGAGGCAAACCTCTCACAAAAGATCTCTTCCTTTTTACAAGATGAAGTTTAGGCTTGGGAGGAAGAGAGTAGGCTTTGGAAGCTTTAAGCAATCACTAAGGAGTTATTCAACAAGTATCAGTAGTCTCCTTCATACCCTAAAACTTCCTATAAATAAGAGAGGAGAGTTGATCATCATATCAACTCATCTCGCCACCAGTCGACTGACACTTCCATCAGTCGACTGATACTATCGTTGGAGGTAACCAACGACTACTTCGCAGTGCCAACGGTTACTTACCAGTCGACTAATAAAAGTACAAGTCGACTGGTCGTTACTGGCTGAGCGAACAGATTGCTTCTATTCACTCTCAATCGACTGCATAGTCGACTGTGTTGGAACACCAAGGTTGTTTTGATGTGATCAATAAGTTAAGTTAGGTCCTGTTGGTTTTTGATCTCTGTGTCTAAGTGTGTAGGAGCTTAGGAGCACAGGAAGTCGAGTGGAAGACGCGACTAGTGAGAAAGATGGCACGGGAGAGAGTCGATGAGCTCGGTGCGTCTGAGGGATGAGGTGTCGCAGAAGAGTACATCGGTGGACAAGAAGAACATACGCGACGTTAGAGGAACGAGAAGCCGGAGCGGAAGCTTGCTCGAGGAGAAGACCGAAATTGGGTTCAGGTGAGTCTTATTTCGGTTGGCTGAAATCACCCAAGCGAGTGGAGCCGGAGCGAAAGACCCGGACCGAGGCGAGCAACACCGGAGCAGAGGACCCGGATCGAAAAAGTCAACGGGGTTGATTTTGTGGGCCCGGGTGCCCGGAACCCAAACTTTATCACCATAGATGTGGATGTTGACCGTTGTGCCGGGGATAGATTTCTATCCCACTCCAGGCGCCTGGAACACTTCTAGGCGCCCCGACCAAGACTATAAATACAACCTTGGTCCAGAAGCTTCAACATCAATAATCAATTTGAGTTCCAACACTTGTGCACTTCACTTTGTTAGTTTAGCTTCATCTTTTTGTGCTTTCACTACTGTAAGAGGTTTCTCCGCCTGAAGGAGATACTTAATGCTATTCATTTCCTTGGATTAACAACCTCTCCCGTTGTAACCAAGTAAAATCTGTGAGCCTCGTCTTTTAGTTTATTTCTTTATTTTATTTTATATAAGTATTCTTTTAAGTTCGAGAAGGGTTCATTTCTTTTTAATTGTACAGGGCTATTTAACCCTCTTCTAGCCGGCCAATGTCCGAACAGACTGGACCAGTTGACTATCATTTCCAATAGTCGACTGGTCCCGGTTACACACTCACACTCATCCTCTCCAGAGTCGCCCTTGAAGCCCTCTTCCTCGACCTTCGTCCCTCAAATGCACCTGAGCCTGTGGCTCCTTTCTATGTCATCCTTCACGTTGCCTTGATGTCCGCTTTCTTTGGCTTCACTCCGTTGCTCCTCGTCCGCGGTTCCTCGAATGCACCATCCTTCACCGATCTCATGGACCTGAGCTATAGGAAGAGCTTCCCAAGCTTAGCCGCACCAGCTCCTCATGTGTGTTTCACCAAGTGCTGCATGACTCAAACACATATCAAACCAATATGAAATCTAACTTAAACTCTTTAACACACACATCAAAATAATGATTGAACCCCGATCAATCCTAGGTCGATTGTACAAACAATTATTTAGTTTATTGGACTAATACATTTTACAGGATAAGAAGAGCACAAAAAGTCTCGGGTGAACAGTACCAGAGGCACCTTCAAGCATTGGATGGCGCCTTGACACTGTTCATGGAAGGTGCCTTCCGTAGTATAAAATTTTGACCTCTTCGGCAATAAGGATTAGCTTTTTTGGGATGAAGTTTTACACGCTGGAGGCGCCTTCAACCCTATGGAAGGCGCCTTCCACAGCCTTTATAAGAGGATCTCGACTAAGCTTCGATATACAACTCATACACAAGCTTCTAATCGCCCGATTGAGGTTCCTACTATTTCGACTTCTTGCTATGACTCTACTATAATGTTGTTATGCCCGTCTACCGTTGAGAAACCACACGAACACCGAGCTCAAGCTGACCATTTCTGAAAAAGTGTTTGGTAACCTTAAATTTCTATACTTGATTATTGCAAAAGAATAAGTATAGTGTGTTGCACTTATTCCAACTTTCTTTATACTCGATTCCCTCTTATGGCAGTTCTGGAAGAGGTATTTTAGTGGATTACTCATCGATAAGTCCGCAGGACCTGAGTCTTGGAGTAGGAGTTGTCGAAGGCTCTAAACCAAGTAAAACCAACCGTGTCTATTTCTGTCTTCTTACTTGCTTTTAATTTTTGTGTTTTTTCGCTACATTTACTTTGATCTCAAAATAAAAATTAAAGTGGTTCAAAATCATGTGATTCACCCCCCTTCTCACGTGCGACTTGATCCAACAAGTGGTATCAGAGCAAGATTCTGTTCTGAATTGGTGCAACCACCAATCAAGCTAGGGGGAGTTGTTTTATTTTTTGGATTTGAGTTTTTCGTATTATATTAGAATTAGTAAAAGTTTACCTCTTTAAATAATTCTTTCTCATTTGATTTTTACTCGAAGTTGTGCAACACCACTTGAGTTCCTCGATATTCTTTTTTTACTTAAACTCTGCTAATCCAAGACTAAGTCTTGGTACCTTCCTCTAGTTCTCTATTTCAGTGATAAATGACCCAAAATGATGGATACAACATTGTTAGTTTGCCACTATTCAACGGAGACGATTTCCCGTATTAGAAGAAGTGGATGGAAGTGTACATGAAGACCGACTTCGACCAATGGTTCAACATCACCAAAGGATACAAGGCGCCAGTCGACCACAACATCGGAATTCCAATGGACCCGAAAAATTAAAATCTGGAGATGAAGAAAAAGGCCCAGATCGATTTCAGGGCCCTCGATACAATCCAATGTGGACTAACGAAGGAAGAACTAAACCTCGTCAGCCCACATGAAAATGTAAAGGAACTATGGAACAAGATCATAGAACTACACGAGAGAACCAATGATGCAAAGGTAACAAAAAGGGACTTATTCTTAAATAAATTACTTAACATCAAAATGCATGAAAGAAAATCTGCCAGTCAGTTGCACATGAGGATAAAGGGTATCCTCAATGGATTTCACACAATCGATCATCAGATGGAGAACCAAGATCTGATAAGGTATGCTTTAAACGTATTCCATCGAAATGCATTGTGGGCATCCATCGTGGATGCCTACAAAATCTCGAGGAATCTATCCAAATTAAAATTAGATGAACTCTTTTGTGAATTAGAGCTGTACAAACAGACTAACGCCAAACCTGAGAAAGATATTGCTCTTGTTGCAAGAACGTCAAAAGAAAAATCCAGATCTAAACTAGAACCTGAAGATGAGTCTAACCCAGACTCAAATGATGAATAATACCTGGTGAACCTGGTAAGAAAGATGTTCACTAAGAGAAATAAGAACTTCACTAAAAATGACCTTTAAGTATCAAGTTCACTTTCAATTTCAAAAACAACAAGATAAACATCACGTGCTTTTGATGCAACAAGAGGGACATTACAAGAACGACTACCTAAATCTTAAGAAGAAGAAAACTCTCAAGGCAACTTGGGATGAATCGTCTGTAGATCTACTAGAAAAATTCACAACTAGATCTAAATATGTTGATATGATACTTGGATCACAAAGAGTTATGTATAATAAGTCCAGACTTGAATAGTACAAGTCCAACTCAACTAACAAAACCTTTATATCTTTAGTCAATCGACATAAAAATCAAACCAAAGTCTGGGTTCCGAAAGTGTGCTTAACCAAGCAAGTAGGAATCAATCAATACTATGCATCTAAAAATAAAATACATTATCTAAAACTAAATAAATCAAACTTAATCTAAAAAATTAAACCATCTAAGCTAAATTCAATAAAGTCAACCAAAGCAATAACTAAACCTAAATTAAATAAAAATAAAATTAACTCAAACTATAGACAAGTCTATTATAACTATAAAGTAAATTGACATAAATCCAAAACCCAAAACCCAAGTCCAATAATTCAGCTCATATGCCAACTT